>NW_023503807.1:1333922-1641217 GCF_014529535.1 Bradysia coprophila
AACATTTTTGGTAGTGGACTGCGTCACGCCCGCTTACTAACGTGCGGGCATGATTCCATGGGAATCGATATTCCTTGGGAATAGCATTTCCTAAGGAATTATATTTCATAAAGCTAAGTGAACCCAAGTGAAGTTGGGTGAACCTAAGTGTAACGATGCTTCGGTTTTATTAAGTGGAAGAAGAGAAAAGGCCTCTTTCGAATTTTACGGGCCTTTTCCCGATTTCCCCGCAGAGCCTTTTGGTAGATAGTGCGGCACTGTACATTGCACCATGAAGCGAATTAAACAGATTCATGTTGGTTCCAATCTTAAACGTTTTCAATTCATTTCCGTAACATTGCGAGAGCCGTTTTCGAGCGAATCATAAAAACAGTGCATATGGTTTCCTATCCGTCTAAAACATTCAAATGTTAATTCATCCATTCAATAAAAAAGGAATAATCAAGTAAATTGATTAACAAGCTGCATAGAAAATCTTTCCAATTGATTGTAACCAATTTGCATATTATACCAGCAAAATAACCAACGAACGCATGCATTCATACATATTGTATATGGAAGACTCATAGTTAAATAAACTATTGCGTGATGCACACAAATTTTTACCTCCAACCCATACATCGTTTAGGTTTCTTCCTGCAAGCATAAAATTCGCATCTTTCGAAATTAAAAATCAATTACACTTTGATCTTGATTAATGTTGCGTGCAAGATCAGCCAATAAATATATAAATGAAGTCAAACGAAATATGCGAAGCTTCTGATATAGTAGGAGTTTTAATATGGTGTGCTGTGTGTTGTTGGTTAAAATGTATGTATACATGGATGTGCTCGGTAACATTCATCGCTGAACCGAAACATTAAATGAGACTGTAAAGTGGCAGCAGGAAAACTGCCAGATTTCATACATCAAGTACATTTTTATACGTGTACGTACGTACATGCACCGAAGAGAGTATCTCGTTTTAAAATGCGAAAAAGAATTAAAAATTAATTAAAATGGTATCGTAGTAGAAACATTTATTTATTGAGAAAGAAAAAAAAGAAGCGAGGAACGGAATCGGAGTACGAATATGTGTAAAACCGAACTGAAAAGAGAACCAACAAAAAAGGGTTGCCTGTGGTTTTTCCTTGCAGACATTAAAATGTTTTATGTCCGATTTTATACTTTTGCTTTATACGTGCGGGGAAATGATGAATGGAATTTCGCTGTTAGCCTGAACGGTTTATATGATGATGTAAAGCTTTCGGTGGTTTTTTTAATAGTCTCAACGATAATTACGAGTAATTTTATAGCTCGCATTAATTAGTTGAAATAATAATATTTTGTGAGATTGTTTAATTGAATTTTACCCCTTAGATAGAAAAAAAACCTTTTTCGGAGCAACCTTAAAAACCGCAAATGTTTTTCATTTGCCATTCTTTTCAAATCTCTGATCTTTACGAGAGAAAATTCTACTTTTTTAATATCTTATTTTTACCTTTTCCAAATGGAGTGACAAATATATTTTCGTTACGCTGCGGAAATAGGAAATTCCATCTTTTTTTTCCGTCCCAAGAAAAGTAAAACTGCCGTGTTGTCCTCCCTTTTTTCTCCGGTATAGAATAAAATGTGGTGACTTCTTTTGGTGAACATAAAATGTTCCCGAATTGATTAAATCTTTGTGAAACTTTACTCTTTATCTCAAAGTTGTAAATATTTTTGGAATGTCACGTTTATCTTTCCCCGAATATTTCGGGGGGTGTGGTGTGTGTATAATGGAGGCATTTTAATATTAAAAGGTGAGTAACGAATATTTCGGGCTTGATGTTCCATTAGTGAAAATTTTGCGGATTAAAGTTGTACAATACACAATTTTCGGAACTTTGACATTCACCGACCCTTTTTGATATTATTTTCGTTGTTGCTACTGGGAATTTAACGATCCGTCATCGATTTCAAGTTAGGTGGTTTGCTCCGAACCTAGAATTAGAATGTGGAAGCATGGTCAGGGATTAACAATTCAAACACAATAGGAGGGATTCCCTTGACTTCTTTTATATGTGCCCAGTAAGGTCCCAAAGCCAAAATTTCCTCAACACTTATGTGGTCAGTCAGTGGGAGTTGATCGAAAACCGAAAAAATCAATTTTCTTGTGGACGTATCTCGAGATGAATGAAAGGTACAGGATCGTGTGAGGCGTTATTAGAAAGGTATGTTATTGCATGTTCTTTCTTTTTGGTTAAAATTCATCTACGCTAAGATATAAGCAGTTAAGAAAAGTTGTAAAACTTTGGCTACATTTCACGTATAAGTCTACTTGCTGACTGGGTTTTTGACTTTCGCCTAGGACTTTACTTTGAAGTTAAACGTAGTGACTATTCGCAGGCGCCTGCCAATAGCCAAATTATTACTAAAGATGCTATGGCAGGCAACTGTCAATAGGATCTGCATTATAAACGAGCCATCAGAACAGTCGGAGCGTTTGCTGCGACTGAGCCCCGTACAAACCCGTATATCTATTGCGTACGTGACCCTAGTGCGTCTGTCACCCTACTTTGACCGTAAGCCTATTGCGCCGGTTAAAGTAGTTAAAGTAAAATTATTATGTAATGTGTACATCTTAGAAGTTGCGCATAGCGCAATTACGAAGCCCCGTACGACGTTCCTTTCAAATGAAACAAAAATTTCAAATAGCCCCAAAATTTTAATTTATTGAGTATAAATACACATAGGGCCCTAGTACCGGCCTTAGTCCGAGGACCCAAATTTTTTTTTTTTTTTCAACTACATTCTATTCGGCCTTCGATTACCTTCTAAATTAAACAAAAATTACGACAAACGGATGAAATTTACGCGAGTTGTATGTAAAATACACATAGGGCCCTAGTACCAGCCTTAGTCCGAGGACCCAAATTTTTTTTTCAACTACATTCTATTCGGCCTTTGATTACCCTCCAAATGAAACAAAAAATACGGAAAACGGATGAAATTTGCTCGAGTTCTATGTAAAATACACATAGGGCCCTAGTAGCGGCCTTAGTCCGAGGACCCAAATTTATTTTTTTTCAACAACATTCTATTCGGCCTTTGATTACCTTCCAAATGACACAAAAATTACGAAAAACGAATGAAATTTACTCGATTTCAATGTAAAATACACATAGGGCCCTAGTAGTGGCCTTAGTCCAAGGACCCAAATTTAATTTTTTTTTCAACAACATTCTATTCGGCTTTTGATTACCTTCCAAATGACACAAAAATTACGAAAAACGAATGAAATTTACTTGAGTTCTATGTAAAATACACATAGGGCCCTAGTAGCGGCCTTAGTCCGAGGACCCAAATTTAATTTTTTTTTCAACAACATTCTATTCGGCCTTTGATTACCTTCCAAATGACACAAAAATTACGAAAAACGAATGAAATTTACTCGAGTTCAATGTAAAATACACATAGGGCCCTAGTAGCGGCCTTAGTCCGAGGACCCAAATTTAATTTTTTTTTCAACAACATTCTATTCGGCTTTTGATTACCTTCCAAATGATACAAAAATTACGAAAAACGAATGAAATTTACTTGAGTTCAATGTAAAATACACATAGGGCCCTAGTAGCTTTTCACTTCTAAGGCCCTAACTCACGGTCCACTCACCCGATTTTAAAAAACTTTTTTTTCCTGGATTGGTATTGACAATACCTATCATTTGCCGTGTCATTTACATTTCCATCGTTTATTTTGCCATAAATATCACCAAAAGACCTTAAATCACTTAGGTGGCCCTAACTCACGAAGGGCCGACCCGAATATGCCCATCTTCGAACTTAGCCTCACTATTTTGACTATCTTTCAGGGAAAAAAAATTTTTTGAAATCGGATTTGATTTACTCAAGATATCGACGTGACGGACAGACGGACAGACGGACAGACGGACAGACGGACAGACGGACAGACGGCCCAAATTTTTATTGCGGATTCGTCATCTATGAACATAGGCAAACACTTTGCCCTTACCGTCTGCTTCGAATTCCATCAATTACACACGGCATCGTAATCCTATAAGCCCCTTCGTACTTCGTACGGGGCTAAAAATGCTATTGGCAGGCAAACTTGCTTGCGAATAGTGTTTTCCCTTTTACGAAGGCTATTGGCAAGCGCCTGGCAATAGCATTTTTCCTTTTACAAAGATTTTTTGCAGACTACTACAAAATTCGTTATATCTTTGAAAGTGTTACGAAATCATTTTTCAAACTTTAGAATTCTGATGTATGATTTCCACTTACGCCGTTTCGCCTCCGTTTAGCTAAGCCACGCCTCTTTTTAATTGTTTAAATAGTAAACGGGGACCAAACGGAGCTTAAACGGAGTAAGTGTAAATCAAGGCCTAGGTATGGTTTCCACTCAACAAAAAGTACTCCGTCAGAGAGCAAGTTGTCATCAGCGTTTCGATCAACCATTTAAATAAGATTTGAAAAACAATTTTGGAAACTATCGCGGCCAATAATAAACATGGCAGATCTTGCGGCTTATAGTTTGAAACCTATCTATTCACTGAAATGTTGTGTCATTCATGCTGGCAAATGTTATCTATAATATCCGAATTTTAAAGAAAAAAATCAATTTTATTATGCACACCAGACGAGCACTTTTTTTTATCGCTACCCATCTCCCTCAACTATCAAATGTTGGAAACTTTTAATGGTCTCCATTGGCAGAGAAAGTATGAAAACTTTTGACAAGTTTAATAAAAGATTGTAATTGTCAGTGTTTTTGTTGGAACCAACCAACCAACTCCGGCTAGTCAGCTAATTATAAATTTTGTCAAATTCAAATGTTAAAACACTAGTCCCGTGCGCTGTGCTGAGGAACGTACAACAAATAAACTAATTTTTTGATGGAAACTTCTTCTCATCTTCTTCTTAAGTCAATTAACTGCGTGTCGGAGCCGTATAATTCTTGTTCGAGTCTCTGGAAATCACATCTACCATATCTAATGTGATACAGTATGGCGAGAGCAGACGGAAAAGTCTAACTTGTATTTGCACTTCTTCTGTACTTTATCTGATTTGATGGATGCAAGGCATCATTGGAATGTCTAGTAAAAAAAGCAAGCAAAAAATCGAAACGTAAAAATGTCTCATGCATGTTCCTCTGGCTATACGAGTCAATTGTAAACGAATATCGCAAACAAAACTGGACGTTCATCTCAATAATAGTAGATTACGTTGGATGCTGCGAAAGTAATTCATTACACAAGGACACAATTTTGTGATACGAGCAAACTCACGAGTAGGTTTTTGAGCACGAGTGACACGAGTGAGTTCGCGAGTTCTACAAAATTGTGTCCGAGAGCAATGAATTACGTCGCAGCATCCAACGTATTCTGGTTTATTGCCTGCTCATGCGAAAATTGACTATTACACGGTTGTTCTGCAGAAATTCTACATAAATTCAGTATCTCAATAAACCAACACCAACAAAACAAAAATAAATCTGTTCTTTCGATAAAACGTTTACAAACAAATCTAGTGTGCTGACGAAATCGGCTCACACGCTACACGCGCTACACGTCTCCCAAAAAATTGATCCCGAAAACAGCACTCATGTTACATTAGTATTGTCGCAACAGTAGTTACAATTGCGTTGGTGACATGTTGACATTGAATCAGTTAGTATCGATGAAGACGCATTGTTTGTGCAATTATTTTGTTAGTCCTTTTTAATGTTTTCAAAAAAATGTGCAACAAAGTGCAGTGTTTGTACTATAAGCAAAAGCATTTAGTGTTACAACTGAAAAATACAACGAAATGTGTGGCCATAAAGTGTTACTTCGAAACATCAAAATGTTGGATTAGGTAATTTACACTAATCTAGTGTTCGATGTTTAAACTTTAGTATGCCTGGAAACTAAATTTTCTCGTATGATTTTCATTCTGTTTTATCACTCAATACAATTCAGTTCGTAATTAAGCTGCTCTGTGTTTCAATACAATTGAAGGAAATCTACGGAATCTAAGAGGTTATCGGCCCAGGAACGCAAAGGTATGGCAGAAAAAGAAGCGAACGTGAAACGTTTTCAGTTCGACGGAACGAATTATAACAATTGGAAATACCGGATGCATGCCGTGTTGGAAGAGAAGGATTTAATGGAATACGTCGAGGAAGATCTGGAAATAATTACGCTAAATGCTAACGATCGCGATTACAGAAAACATTTGAAGAAAGAAAAGATATGCAAGTCTGTACTAATCCAGCATATTGCGGACAGTCAATTGGAATACATTAAGGATAAGTCGATGGCAAAGGACATCTACGACGCTCTCAAGTCAGTATTCGAAAGAAATAGCGTCGCCGGTCAGTTGTTGCTCCGAAAACAGTTATGCACTTTGAAATATGACGGAATCGGTGATATCAGGAAACACCTTCTGGAATTTGATAATATCATTCGCGAATTGAAAGGAATTGGAGCGAAACTAGAAGAGATAGATGTAATATGTCAACTATTACTAACATTGCCTCAGTCGTATGGTTCGCTCGTCACGTCATTGGAAACCCTCCATCCTGAATCACTGAACATTGAATTCGTGAAGAAACGTTTGTTGGACGAGCATGGGAAAAGATCGGTTGAGAACAAAAACGGAATATCGAACAATGGACACTTTTCCACTGCTATGAATACATTCAGATTCCAGTGTCACAGCTGCGGGAAGGTCGGACATAAGAAATGGCAATGTCCAGACCTGAATACCCATTCGAATGGTAACGGAAATGTATCTTATTGGCAAGGCTTCAACAATGGTAACGGCAACGGAAATTACAATGGAAATTCGAATGTTAACAAAACTCCAGTGAACAACCAAGCCGGAGCAAACTTAAGCGAAGCTCGTGCAGATCGTTGCAACTTGTAATCTGTGCGAAATAGAATTGGAAGGAATATGGAATTGGAAGGAATATGGAAATGGAAGGAATATGGAAATGGAAGGAATATGGAAATGGAAGGAATATGGAAATGGAAAGAAACAGGAAAGAAACTACAATATGGAATCGAAGCTTGGAAATTTAATCGGAAATTCAATCTTTGATTTATGTAAATTAAGCGGGGGTGTTGGATTAGGTAATTTACACTAATCTAGTGTTCGATGTTTAAACTTTAGTATGCCTGGAAACTAAATTTTCTCGTATGATTTTCATTCTGTTTTATCACTCAATACAATTCAGTTCGTAATTAAGCTGCTCTGTGTTTCAATACAATTGAAGGAAATCTACGGAATCTAAGACAAAATTATGGTTACAATAAATATGGCCGACAATTCTGTGTTGCGAATTCTTCTAAAAGTGTGTTGTAACCAGATTACTTGCGTAACAAGTTTTTCTGAAATAATTGTGTTCATCGATCAATATTTTTGTCAAAAAAATGTTATTTTAGCGATATTTCTTACATTCTTTTTCGATCGATCGATTCATTCAACAAAAGAGATAAAATGAAAGCAAGGCAAATTTTACTTGAAAGAACTGTCAACTTGAAATAAACCCCAAATATCCCTAGTGTAATGGATCACTTTCGCAGGGGGTAAACAGCCGTGTAATAGTCAATTTTCGCATGGGGCAGGCAATAAACATTTTTTTTTGAATTTATGACACAGTTTAACATTGAAACATTTTCCATTAATCTATTACAAAATGTATTGTGTATCTGAGAGTATACTACTCCTCCAACAACATTTTCATGTTAAATCGAGTACCAAGATCTACAAGCTCTCTTCAAATGTGTACATCGAAAAATCAATCAAAAAATGTATTTCTTGACATGTTCCTATTGTTACTATATTTTAAATGCCACAGTTATGATTACCACAACTAATTAATTCCATAAAACGAAATGAAATATTTAACAAAAAAAAAACCATTCTAACGAGCAAAACATCATTATCTGAAGTTATATTTCTTCTGGCTCGGTTTTATCACTCAATAAAATCTTCAATGGAAAATACAAAACATCAAAATTTAATTAGATTCTTTCAATTGATCACGTTTATTAAATTTGTTACACTGTGTTTAGAATTTAGATACTCCAATAATATCAAAACAAAGATCACGTCTTCAATGTCCACTGGAAATGTTATCTTGAAATAAATATAAAAAAAAGAAAAGAAAAGAGAGGAAAAAAATACAACAACACCAAGTTCCGTAATGTTATTTCTGTAAAGGTGCTATTCTATTTGGTTGTACTGTGTGTAACTTCACTCACTGTTGCATGTTGGTATATAGAGGTTTTTTTTTTTAATGGAACAGCACGTGTAATAAATAATTAAAATTGTTTGCTCGCTAAGTGATGGGTGTGAGTTAGGTGAAGACTTTTCAATTTATCACTATAAACTAAATGAACGAATTTAGTAATAACACTACAACGAGTTTTGATTTTTTTTTGCGTCGTCGGAGTAATTATTACATTTACCGACGAATTGAGATTTTAAGTAACAAAAAGTCCATCGATTGATTAGAAGATAGACGTCCTGTATCATGAAACGGTTTTCTTTACAGCAAAATGTATCTATAGATGAGAAATATTCGCCAGCGCGTACGAATAGCATCTTATAGACTATTCGCCCGCAAATGACTCTTTTACGCGATAAAAATGTCTTGATTTGACTTGAGTTATCAAACATGCTCTTGTGAACTCTCCCATGAGAACGTTGAACGTGAGGACTTTGGCAAAATGGTAAATCATGACCTAATTTCCTTTTATCATTCTCCTTGATAACATTCAGCACACATCATCAAATCATTTGATTCAAATGTATTCAAGCAGTACCTTCAACTACAACTCTCACCACGTAAATCTGTGAGTGTTCTGAATGAGATCAGTGTAGGGTAATCTATTTGGTATACTGTTTTCCTAGCACCGTCGCTGGATCTATGTGGTCGGACTAGCTACTACTGTTTGCAATCATAAAACTTACTGACATATTTCTGGCCAAGACATTCTTTAAATCGATTTTTTACCATGTAGCCATGATGGCTCATTTTTGGCCAAATTGAGAAAAATGTAGATCTGGTTGTGGTCTACAATTTTTGCCATTTGAGAGCCATCATGGCTACATGGTGAAAAATCGACTTAAAGTCTTGGCCAGAAATATGTCATTAAGTTTTATGATTCGAAGAATCAATTCCATTTTTACTACTCGTTTTTCTTCATTGCATCCTAGTATAATAATCGCGATAAACCTGCGTAATTCAATCTTCATGAATTATCATGCTTCACTTCACTTTCTGATTAACATTCTCTTCGTCATCGTAACGTACTGGAGTGTCATGGGTTATTGGGTTCCTGATCATCTTCCACGTCTGTATCAGTTAATCCGGTAAGTCCTTGGCTTTGAACTATGGAGTTTCTGATAAACCATCAAGCAATGGATTCGATCAAATCTCTAGATGCATGCGGGTCTAGGTCTACGTCAGCAAAAGAATTTTTAACCGTAGACCCGAAATACTGTAGTAGTCAAGTCAAGTCAAGGGATCATAAGCTCCTTGCGTCACACTTTGAAAAAGAACGAATAAGCTCCTTGTGCCACATTTTGTAAAGGGGAGTATCCTTGCATCACATTCTTTAAAATGAAGCATAGTCTCCTTGCCTTTTATTTTGTCAAAACTTTTGACTCAAAAGAAGTATAAGCTCCAGAATGCCACTGTATGTAAAAAGGTGCATAAACTCCTTGTGTCACACTTTGTAAAAAAAGCTTCTTTTGTCCCATTTTTTATAATTCGACATGCATACCATTTCGTAAAACGGAGCATAAGCTCCTTGTTCCACATTTTGAAGAAGAGAGATATTTGGGCGTGAAAAGTCTATAAAATGTTATTGGCACTCACTGACGAACAGTCACTTCGATCCATATAACCAGCCATCAAAATCATTGTTCTTCATTATTTCGTTTACATTCTTTCGAATCGTCTAAATCTTCTTCCACACATGGTAATGTAATTGGTTCGTTTCAGACTCACAAAAAACTAAACGATTTTATTAATTCATTTAATATAAAAATTATTAACCGAAAAGATATCATTATAAAAAGGATGGGCCCCATGTATCATTATGTGCCTTCGTCTTCGGCATATAAATATTCAGAAAAATGTATATAATTTTGTCACGCAAGGCCTAAAAGTTGGCTATCAAACCGAGCAATTAGGTAGCTCACAAAATGATAGTTTTAAAATAAAAACGTTCCAGACCATCCAGAATGTTGTTAAAAATTATCCGAAAAACGAAACTTAAATGCCAAACGTTTAATATTAATTTCAGTTTTATCAACTTGTTTTTGTTACTTTTTGAATCGTGCTCATGTATAACCAAACCATATAAATATATGTATAATACACACAGAATATGAATGAGGCTTTAATACAGGAATTATAAATTTAAACAAAACAAAAAACAAAAAAATGAGTGAGCTACAACAACGATCAAAATTGATATGAATTATAAATGTATCAGCTTTAATTTTGGTCAAATGATTTATTGAAAAAGTGGTTCGAGAATCTGTTCAAGATATTTCTGATCGTCGTTTATTTCTTCTTCATTGTTTAGTTGGAAGATAATTCATTTTTCCCATAATTTTTGGTAATCATTTAATGAAGACTGAAGATTTGATGTAGATATTACGGCAGGAAATAGAAAATTGCTGCAACGCGTCTAGGCATATGCGAAATAGCTATTTTCATAATAAGGTAGTAAATGGGATTGTTTTGCGCACTAGATGTGAGATTGCCGATACGAGCGAAGCGAGTTCGGCAACACATCGTGTGCGCAAAACCCCCATTTACTACCGTGTTAGGAACAAGGTTTTATCTCCTGTAATGTCATAATCACCATAAAAACCAAATTTAAAAAATCAAACTGAAACATAAACACGCCATGACGCCGTCACTCATTCAAATTCCCCACAAATAAAACACACATCTAGTATACTGTCAAGAATTTGTCAATTTTCAGTGAATAAATGAGAAATTATCGAAGTTTTCCGTGAATAAATGTGAAATTATCGAAGTTAGCCGTGCGCAAATGACGATGTATCGAAATTTTCAGTTAATAAACGTACGTTCTGTGAATGACGTGTTTAAATCTAGCCCATTTTGATTTTAAAAGTGACACTAAAATTGTGAATATTATGACATTACAGGAGATAAATAACTTATGTCTATCATCTTTTTCCAAACTTATAAGTCTCTGCATAGTCTCTGCAGATTACAAGCACATAGAAAACTTTTTTTTTTTTGGTACTCAGTAATGAACTTCACACGAAGTTGCCTCATAATTAAGAATCAGTAACCTTAACAAATGAAGAGATAGACTTTGATATTTTGTATTTTTGTTGTTTTCTCTAATATAATCCCAACACTCAACATTTAAAGAATTGTGTCTGTTTGAGAGAACACCTTATCGTCGTATGAATTAAAATTACAGATTTTTCTTTAATTTTTTCTTCAAATTTTGACACAATGAACGTGCACTTGGCACTGTCGGTAATTCCAAAACTGCATCAGTTATATAAATCTTTGTATTTCGGGTCGAAAGTGGCTTACTACAACCCTAGGGAAGAAAATTGAATTGACCTTAAGCTCAAAAGAATATAAAACCCATTAGATAACTTATAATAAAAATGAAATATCTGATTTTCGTGTGTTTATTGACCTCGGTTTCGCCTCGAAGCAACAAAAGTCACTCGAAATCTAGACTTTTCATCTATTTAGCCCTTGTTAGGTAATAGTATTTTACATGACAAGGGATAAAAAGACGAAAAGTCGAGTATTCGTGCCGACTTTTGTTGATTCGAGGCGTAGCCGAGGGCAATGTAATACATTTTACGTGCGGTTTTCGACGAATATAGCATGTAAAAGACTATTTTAGCCGAGTCTAACAATTATTAGATTTCGTTTCTTGATAATAAGGTTGTTTCCTTTTCGAATTGATATTTTAAATGCTCTGTTTGTCATGTAGAATGTTTCGAAATGCCTCAAATAAAATGCAAAGATTTTCCGTTGAAATAAGCCCATATCAAATACAAAAAATCAAATCTGCAAATCTTGCAGCAATATTTTTCTTTTCTTTTTTTTATTGTCCAAAGCAATTCCATCAATTTCATCATTAAACTGAAATCATAAACTAAACATATTGCATTGTATTTCGTACAAATCCTTTCCGAAAACCCTAATTTATTGACTACGGGCTAGTAAATATAAGACTGATATAATAAAATGAAAAAAATTTTCAAATGAAATCATAAAAATAAATCTGCTCAACAATGCTATCAACGAGCAAAATCTCGTGTTCAAGTTGAGTCTGTTGTAATAATTTTTCATTCATATTCATAAAATATAAAAATAACAATCCAAATGCACCGGTTTGCAAAAAAAAAAATATTTAGAAAATATTTATGACAGAACGAACACAGAACACAACTGCAGCATGTTTTAAAAACTTTGACCCCAAACTCTTCCTCTATTAAAATACGCGAGTGTATGTACACATGGTTCGCGTTCAGATTTTTCCCAAACATTTAACTTTTTTTGTTGTTGTTGTTGCTGCAAAAAACACACACACTTGATGGCATAAATTAAAAAAATAAAAAACTTTTTCACCTATCTCGTACGTTACAGCCATGAGACTGATCAAAAGACGATTATAACTACATTAATTAATGATTTTTTTTAAAATGTCAATTAACTTAAGGTGAGTGGAATTCGTAAAACACGCAATATGTTCATCGTGCTTATGATCTTCAAATTTACTAACCATACAAGAACCAAGAGACACGATATGGGGATTCATTTTGCCGCGCCGCTCCGAACAGGTCAAATTCGGGTCACGCAAAATTAACTCAATCGTCTTGTAAAAAGCTCGCCAATAGATTGAAGAAATGTAACCGGTGGTGTTAATGCCTTGTTAATAACTACAGTTCAGGTAACATCATATGAATATTTAAATGTAGAAACGGAACATGTAACAAAATAGCGAATTATAAGAAATCTCATTTATTTAGCACAGTTACGAGTAGGCTGATGATGTCAATAGAAATTACTGATACAGTGGACATTAGTGATATTTGTATAGAAATTTCATTCAGTTGCTTTCCAGTCCTTATAATAGGGGAATAGTTACACGCACGAGCGTATAAGTGTGTGAGTGAACCAGCTGGAAAAACAACTGAATCAAATTATCATACAAACATCACTGACGTCGACTGTAAATTATTATTTTTTAAACATCGTAGGCTTATTAAATGAATAAAATTTCAATTTTCTTATAATTCGCTATTGTGACATGTTCCTTTCTTGCATTTTACTATTCGAAAGCAACTGATGCTGTCTACAAATCATACCATTTTATATCAATTGCCGACAAGGCTATTGAGTTACTTTGCATAGAAATTCGAGACTTTCCGTACCTTAAAAACGGTTAAAACTTATTCTAGTATATTATCGCGGCCAGTTACAGTCGTGAAAATTTGGCAATTCAATTCATTGCTACTGTCCAATAAAAGTATCAAAACCTAACAAATTATAAAACCATAACCAATTATGATCTTCAAACATGCTGCAGTTGTTTCTTCTCACTGAGATAAGACAGTGGAGACCTATAGCGACAAAAGAATTGTTTCCAATTCCATTTCGCCCCCACTCAAATCATTCAACTGAACAAGGATGTTTCACATCATCCGCATCAAAATCTAAAATAAATACTAAACACAATCTCATTTCTTCGTTTTAATTAAATTTTCGTTTTCCACATATTCAACATGTCATCACTTTGTAATCATTTCCAATTTTGTGTTATATGAAAACTGAGATACTGAAACAGATGAAATTCCTACCTTTCGTACACGATACTTAGTGTCTTTTGTTACAGAAAGATGGTTTCGTAATGTCGGTTCGGCTTATATGGAAATTTTCTTCCCTTCAACGTAGTTTGAGATCAAATAAACTTGACAGTAGAACATAATGTATATAAGAAAGACATTCTTTAGAAGTAGAGAAGTTCGTTCAGTTGAATGCGAGTGCAAATTGGAGTTTATTCAATGCGGTTCTGGCTGGGAACGTGACTGATTTCAAAAGTTTGTGCACACGTTTTGTATTGGGCTACATAACACAGCCAACTTTAATTAGTTGGCACTAATAATACAATTTTTTTTTATAGAGAAACTTACGTAACTGTTGCTCGTGTAAGTTCCATTTCAGTCGAAATTGCGACTCTTTCATATAAAACTTTAAACGCCAAAAGCTACACGGAACGTAGCTTTGGCCGTCGAATACTTTACAGCAAAATATTCTACACAAATTGTTCTGCACAAAAAAGTAAATTATATTTCCAGTTAAACCATCTTGAAGTTGATTAATAGCAAATTGATCTAGAGTTTCGATAAGACGTCTCGATCTTATACTACATGAATGCGTCTAATGGCTTCGTGTTGGCGTTTTCATCTGATTTCTCCTCTAATTCGTCAAAGGAAAAAAAAAACGTCGAGATTATATAACGCGACATACCACCACACATCGTGCCATCGTTTGTCTGTTGGTATATACTCTTAAAAACTTGCAGACAACAAAAATAAATCTGCCTTTCAAAAACAAAACTAATCAATTCGTGTCAATTTGGTTGTGATAACGCACCCGAAAGACATTAATCAAAATCTTTCGGTTGAAATGCGTGGAGAGTTACCTTTTTTCTTCGTTCGCCTCTTTCGTTAAGAGAATTTATTTATTTTATTTGGTTGTTGTATGTGTTACAGTAGCAGATTATCTTGAGGGAATTAAGTTTTCTCCTCCAGAGCAAATTAACGATATTCTCTTTTTTTAACTAGGAATGTTTCCACATCAAACATACATTATGTATGATGATAACCACAATGATTAATATGTTAAAAAATGTTGATGATTTATGCAAATAGTTGAGGCTCTTCATGTGTGCCAGCTAATTCATAAAACTTGATTTCAAGAATAAACCAACTGGACCCCTAATGGTTTCATTGTGCGGTACTTAGAAGTTTTACCAATGTACAGAACTTTGGTTGTAACCTTTAACACCCAAACTGTCCTTGAAAGTAATCTAGAAAGTAATGTTGTTGCATACCTTCACATCTGGTGACAGTCACTTTTCTCAATGTTTTTTTTTTTTTGAACAATTCGATTAGTAATCATTAGACATGTGTACATGGTTTCCAGATTTGTTTAGCTACGAACACGGATTTTGAGAGTTAATTTTGAAAAGTTAGGAAATACTTCTCTATCTGGCGATCGAACCCAGGACTTCTCTTCAGTACATACCTGTCCTCAGCACTTATTTTATTTTTTTATTTTTTATTTTTATTCAGTTTAACGACCAAACTAACAGGCCGGAGCCTAATAACAAGCTAGTCACTTACTACTACTTCATCAAATCATTCATCAAAACGTATACAATTCAAATAGAAAAACTCACCAATCCGAGAAATAGCCATCCGTTACCAAACATAACAGTCCTTAACTGCCTTCTTAAACTCAGGCGGCCTCATGCCGATAATGTCTAGTTCACGGAAATAGTGCATATGATTAAGTTGTAATCTATTTAACGGTGAGTTTAGCTGGTAATTCGTAGACATATTTGGAAGGTAGAAAATTGAGTTCAGCCTGGTATTCGTGGACGGTTGACGGAATGACAACTGTCGCCTCAATGATGAATCTACACGATAGTGGATAAGTTTGTACAGCATCAGCTCGTCAGATTCCAGACGGCGAGTCTCCAATGAATGGAGTTTCAACTTCAATAGCCGTTCATTGTATGGTGGCCTCGGGTGAGCAATGCCGAATTTGAAGTATAGCATCCTCGTGTACTTCTTTTGTACTCTTTCAATCCGATCCCTGGCATTCAGGTAAAATGGATTCCACACTGACGAACAATATTCAAGCCGATTCCTAACGAGTGACGAGAATAGCAATTCAAGACTCGATTGGTTCGAAAAATATCGGCCACATCTAAAGATGAACCCCAGTAACTGGTAGGATTTACGTACAATGAAGTCCACGTGATCCACGAATGACAATTTATCGTCCATCAGAACACCCAGATCTTTCTTCGTTGACACTCTATCCAACGTCTCATTCCCGACGGCATAAGGATAAATCACTTTATCCCGGCTGTGCGTTGTGGACATAACTGCGCATTTATTGATATTCAATGTCATACTGTTTCTGCTACACCATTCAACGACTCTGGCCAGGTCACCCTGTAGTAAATTACAATCATGGACAGTCTTAATTGCTCTGAATATTTTCAAGTCGTCTGCAAACCCAGAGCAGGATGGTAGCGAATCCAGCAGGTCATCTATAAAGATGATGAAGAGCAATGGACCCAAAATAGACCCTTGAGGGACACCGGAAGTCGGACACACACCGCCAGACCTCGATCCACCAATAACGACGACTTGGGTCCGGTCACGCAGATATGATGAAAACCACTGAACTGCAGTTACAGGTATCCCGAATGACCTCAGTTTAGTCAAAAGAATGCCATGGTCCACTTTATCAAATGCCTTAGCGAAGTCAGTGTATATCGTGTCAACTTGACCGCCCTTGACTATAGAGTCAGCCACCATCGAAACATACTCCATGAGGTTCGTCTGCGTCGATCTCTTCACAAAAAACCCGTGTTGAGCATGGTGAATGTTGGACTTTACGTCATCGAACAGTTTATTGAACACAAGCCTCTCGAACACTTTAGACACCGCACAGAGAATGCTAACTGGCCTGTAGTTCTTCACATCGCTCTTTTTTCCTTCCTTAAAGATGGGAGAGACAAAACTAATCTTCCACCTGTCCGGGAACTTTTTCTCAGAAATGGACTTATTAAACAAAATACACAACGGCAGACTGAGAGCGAGCGATAAGTTCATAAAGAACATCATAGAAATACCATCTGGACTCGCTACTTTATTCCTGTCGAACCCTTTCAGTGCTGCTTCAACCTGCGGTGGGGTGAACATCATGTCCGAACCATCACCTGCAGGTATGGCTTGATGAACAAACGGGTCAGGAACCACTTCGACCATGGGAGACAGGTGGATTGTATACAGAATTGAAGAATTTGGCAAACAGATTGCACACTGATACCCTGTCGTCAGCAAGCTCGTCATCGTAGGCCATTTCAATAGGCAGCGAGTTGGATTTCCTCAACGACTTCGTGAAAGCGAAGAAACACTTATTATTGGACCTAATCTTCACTTCACAGTCCTCCACGTAAGCATCGAAGCACACAGCTTTACTCAATTTAACAGCCTTACGGAGTTCAGAAAATTCGGTCTTAAGCTTTGCCTTCGCAGCCGGACACTTCTCACTCTTCAATCTCTGTCTTAGAGCCTCCTTTTTCTTTATCATCAATATAAGCTCGTAAGAAAAGTATACCGGATAGTCGTTAGAGTTCACTCGCGTCTTCGGTATCGAAGCAATGAATGATTCCAAAATTCGATGTCCCCAGACAAGTATCTGACGCGCGACACATCTAGCTCAATATACAGAGGAGGGTGATGGCTATCAATCGGAACCAGCGGATCGTCTGAGACGCTAACAGTCAACCGACACGGTTGAATAGTGGAAATAAGTAAATCCAAGGTCCTTCCGTTCGAATTTCGCACATCGTTCAGCTGATCAAGGTTACACAACGCGAGGGTGTCAACCAGTTCATCGACAATAGCGCCACTACAACCCGTGGCTACGCACTATGGAAAATTTATCACAAAAATTCACCGAAAAAATTCAAAGAAACTCTTATGCTGTCCATTGTATTCGGGCATAGTCTCTTTAGGTCGCCAAGGCATATTTGAACACTAAACACTTTTTACTCGATGCAAGAACAAAAAGTTTATTTTTTGTTTTGTCGCGACAAAAACACAGAAAATATTTCGACACAACTGTGACACTCCGCTATTATAAGTACTAGAATGAATGTTTGCAGTGTTCACTTCGGCGGTAAAATATTTTCATTCAGAAAAGTGTCCGACACTTCAACGATGGTAGACATTTGTTAAAATTGTAACCTTTCCCACTTCTTTAGTAAGCTAACAAGACTTCGCTGAGTCTAATTATGCCACCTCTTTGAATAAAAATATTTCCTGAGGTCGAATAATTCTTCGCTGAGCTTTGACAAACCTCTAATGAGCTCTAATAATTCTCCGCTAGGCTTCAGTAAGAGTCCGTCAGACCTTAGCACGTTGTAGTAAGGTAATGAAGCTAAGCGAACACTCAATGAGCATCAGCGGATACCTAATAATTGTTGATATGATTTAATAAGACTCCACTTAGCTTTGGCAGATCTCCACTGAGTGTCCGATTCGCTCCATTAAGCCTTCCTGCAACTTGCTTAGGCCTAACGGACACTTCCTGAAGCCTAGAGGAGAATTATTAGAGCTCAGCGGAGGTTTGTTAAAGCTCAGCGAAGAATTATTAGAACTCAGCGGAGAATTATTAGAACTCAGCGGAGAATTATTAGAACTCAGCCGATATTTTTATTCAAAGAGGTGGCATAATTAGACTTCGCGAAGTCTTCTTAGCTTACTAAAGAGGAACGAACATTTATTTACGCTCAGCGCAGTCTTACGAGAGGCTAAATTTTTAATAAATACTCTCTCATCGTTGGTAGAATGTCCGCTGAGCTCTCGTAAAGCTTTAAAAAATGGTCGATGAGCATTATTAAATGTATACGCTACCCTTTGTCAACTGTTTCATGATTTTTATAATATGTCCGACACTTTTTGAATGAAAGTATTTTACCGCCGAAGTGAACACAGCGAACATTCATTCTAGTACTTATAATAGCGGAGTGTCACAGTTGTGTCGAAATATTTTCTGTGTTTTTGTCGCGACAAAACAAAAAAAAACTTTTTGTTTTTGCATCGAGTAAAAAGTGTTTAGTGTGTGTTCAAATTGGCGACCTGAAGAGACTATGCCCGAATACAATGGAAAGCATAAGAGGTGAGTTTCTTTGAATTTTTTCGGTGAATTTTTGTGATAAAATTTTCCATACATTTCCCAATGACGGGCATTACAAAAAAAAAACAATTGCTGTACGTGCTCTTAAACTAGCTACACATTACATTTTATTACACAAATGGTCAATGACTAATTTCATAAAGTTGCTACCTCGACTAAGTCGGTGCGCAGTCATACGATACAGCTGGTGTAACATTCACTCATTGATATACATATTTTTGATTTACATTCAGTGTCCCTCGACCAGATTTAATAAAAAAATCAATTTCGAAACATTTCAACTTCTAGTAATCGAATCCAAAATCCATAAATATGTGCCTACCTAATAACTCAAAAACAACTCAATCACCCGAGGTGGTCTCAACCGTCTTTACCGTCTTTATATGTATATACTTACCACTGCTGCAGAGCACAAAATTTATTATTGTAATGTGTTAATTTTTGAAACATTAAGAATGCTCGGGTGGGTGTACGGACATATAAAGAGTGTAGGTAATCTCAACTCAGCACAGTAATATTACAAACGAAATTTATATTATTATGCATTAGAGTAACAATAAACGTTTATAAAATCATATCTGTAATTACAGTTTTTAAAGAATAATCAACACCACCATCACAATGAAGAATAATTTTTTTTTTTTGGTTTGCTTTTTTTTACGACAAAACAAAAAAAAGTTTGGGACTTTGTTGGATTTTGGAGAACCCACCATATGCTGAGGCATGCTATTATTTAAAAAAATAAAATTAAATATTTTGTTACATGCCACCATCATAATTTATATTTTTGTTTTATGAAAAACTCTCTCACATATTTGTCACACTGCCCATATTTCTAATTTATGGTCTTATTGTTTGAATTGTAATGTGGATTTTATAATGGCATTTAATGCAATTTGTGCGCGATTTTAAATATGTGTTACATGCAGTCATTCGAATGTAGTTAAATTGCATCAAAATGAACAATTTTTTTTTTCGTTGTTGTTGCTGCTGTTGTGGAACAAAAAAAAAGTTTTATAAAGCTCGGACTGTGTAATCGTTGAACAATTATGTGTAGACTAGTAAATGGTTGCATCTTGTCACCCATAAATTCACGTTAAGAATTCACATAATTTATTGCACTATTGTGTGTATTAGAGCATAATTTTCAATTTAATGGGGGCCTTCATCAGAGGCTTGATTTAAAGTGGTTTATATATATCTTATCTGTGCGTATGCATGTTATAAGAAATATATCGAACACAGGGTATGGCGTAATCGTTTGTTACAGGACAATATTTACACCAATATTTCATCATTTGATTTAATCCAAAACAAAAAAGAGTCCAACAACCACAATGTCCTTTGAATTTAGAGTGCTATTCAAATTCACACCTCTTACTGAGTGGTTATGGTCATATTTGAGGCTCGTTTGTTAATATTATGTCCGACCACATGTAGAGAGCAAGAAGTGTTGGTTTATGGAGCTACTTCATATATAATAGACTTAGGCAGCATAAATCAGAACAACATCAAGAAGAACTGGTTCTATAAAATTCAAAAAAGTTTTTCTTTCATATCATCGATTGAAATTATTTAAATTATACTTATTTGAATGTATATATCGGTCGGGAGAGTGCGGTCGGTAAATTAATGATAATTCAATGATCACATTCTTCGGAAAATATCGAGAAACTATCGTGCAATTTAACCGAATAAATGTCTGCCATTTCAGTCCTATAAATTCTCTCTCTGCTAATTAACCTTTTTATGCATTGCATTCACATTTATCTGTTGCTAAATCTCTAATCCTAAATTTTAAATAAACATTTCGAAAATTAATTCAATGGAGTAATATTTATGTTAAAATGACAAATTTAATTACATAATGACGATATAAATATTGAGCAATAACGACTGCAGTGCTATTCACAATTTATATTGTCATTTAGCTTATAGAGAGTACATACTCTGAAAAAAATTACCTTTACATGAACTTCGGTGCATAGGAATTTAGATTTCATGATTTTAATACTTTTTATGATAATGTCTCCTAGCTGGAATTCGTAAGACTGCGATACAGTTACATTCCGTGGGAACTTCACTCAAACAACGATGTCCTTTAAATACGGCCAAAGCTCTCGTCAGTTTTTAGCGAGGGACAACTATTTACAGACGAATCACGGAAGTTCTACAAACGAATAAACAACCAAAGAAGAGGCTTCAATTCTCGAATGACTATCTGCAGAGCAGTCGACGGCACTTTGCTTACAGCAAAACATGATGTCCTGGAACGATTCAAGGAACATTTCAGTGCGGGGATGTTGAAGACGGCAATGCTACCGATGATTCTTTTCTCAACGACGACGGTCGTATCGTGTCAGCACCAACATTGAAGGAAGTCTCAGCAGCAATCTCCTCACTCAAAAACAACAAAGCTTCAGGTCCGGATAATATACCAGCGGAACTGCTGAAAATGGGTGGTGAGGAATTGGCTAAGGTGATTTATGAATTAGTCGAGCGAATATGGAACAACGAATCGTTACCGGATCAGTGGTTAGAGGGTGCCATTTTACCTCTGCACAAGAAAGGTGACAGGATGATTTGCGAAAACTACCGTGGTATTGCTTTGCTTAACACGGCGTACAAGGTTTTTGCTCGAGTGCTATTCGTTAGACTAAATCCACGGGCTGAGGCAGTCATTGGAGATTATCAAGGCGGATTCAGACGAGATCGCTCAACAACTGACCAAATATTCAACCTTCGTCTGATTCTGCAAAAAGGCAGGGAATTTCAAGTCCGGACTTACCATCTTTTCATCGACTTCAAGCAAGCCTACGATAGGACCAAGCGTAGGGAATTGTATGTTGCGATGAAGGAGCTGGGCTTCGAAACAAAACTGATCCGTCTTGTGAAAGCGACATTGGAGGGCACCAGATGTCGTGTCAAGGTGCAAAATGACTTGTCTGACGTTTTTGCTGTAAGGGAAGGGCTGAAACAGGGCGACGCACTGTCTTGCCTGCTCTTCAATTTGGCTTTGGAAATCGCAATGAGACGTGCTGGTATCCAAACCAACAAAACACTGGTGAATGGATCAGTTCAAGTTCTGGGCTTTGCAGATGACTTGGATCTTGCCAGTCGTACACATGCAGCAGCGGTAGACACTTTCACAAATCTGAAAATCCAAGCGGAGAGAATGGGTTTGATGATCAACGAATCGAAAACCAAGTACATGAAGGCCGAGCCCAATACGGTTGCCAATCAACAAGGGGACGTGATAAGCATTGGAGAGTACAACCTCGAGGTAGTCGAAGAATTCATCTACCTTGGAGCGCTGATTCGTTCGGATGGCGAGGTGTCGGGGAATCTCGCACACGCGATCATAGTATGCGTCCTTTTACGACATGTAACGAAAAGTCATGACTGTGCGAGATTCACCACTTAGAGGTGAATCTCGCACACCATGAATTTGTGTGGTGTGCGAGATTACCCTACCCCGATGGCGATAATACACCTGAAATCCAAAGACGAATCATGGCGGCAAGCAGATGCTATTACGGTCTAATCAAACATTTACGCTCAAAGTTGATATCGAAGGAAACGAAGTGCCAAGTTTACAAAACGCTCATTCGTCCAGTTCTGATCTATGGATGCGAATCTTGGACGGTGAAGAGAAGTGATGAACAGTTGCTCCTAACGTTCGAGCGTAAGGTCCTTCGTACTATTTTCGGAGCGATGCGTGAAGGCGAAAGGTGGCGGCGACGATACAACTTTGAATTGAAACGTGGCAGTGGTGAAAGTCCAACGGTTGAGGTGGGCAGGGCATGTAGCACGCATGGACAGGAACAGAGCCCCCTCAATGTTATTCCGAAATGATCCAGAAGGGCGAAGAGGAGTAGGACGCCCTAAAATGCGATGGATAGATGGCGTCGAATCAGATCTTCGGGCGCTGGGAATAAGAGGTTGGCAAAGTGCAGCGAATGACCGGGCACGCTGGAACCGGATTCTCGACCAGGCCAAGGCCCACAAGTGGCTGTAGCGCCGGTAAAGTAAAGTAAAGTAACTATTTACAGAAAATCCTTTGTCAGTCAAAAGAAAATTCTTCACCTCAAATTCATAGAAGGTCCATTTTCGAGTTCAAGAAAATCAAATAAAAAGAAGAAAATCCTTGAAAATTGAGAAAAAATCCTATGAAAATCCTTGGAAAGCGATTGGAAAATCATTGAAAATCCTCTGTCTTTTTGGAAATTCTTTGTCATCGAAATTTACAAATATATCATCCCTCGGATTTTACAGTAACTTAGAAATGGTACCTGGTACCAAAGCGTGACATCCATCTGGTAATAAAGCCCTTTAACGTGCTATGAAATCTGTTGAAGTGTCAGACACTGTCGAATCACCAGAACGATTCAGACCAATAAAAAACGACTCGGTATCGGCAAGCCTCGATTTTCCCCTGAACTGTCAATAATATACTACTACGAGATCTATAAACCGACATTAAATGCACTTTTTTGGAAAATTAAATCATACCTGTCATCGCTTCTATTGTGCTGTGATTTGCGTGACGTCATTATTATTTACCTAGTATAGGTCCACGGTGAGCTTTAAAAAAATTTTATTCGACCCCTCGTGCACATGGGATATTTTTATGGGAATGTGCTCAGGGGCCTCCCAGGATGACGAAATGACTATTCCCAAAATATTTCGATGGGAAAATTTTTAATTAGATCGATTTTTCGTTTTTTTGGGACCTGCGGGAAGCTTCGAAGACTGTTTGGACCTTACTGGTGACTCGTTTGAACACAAAAATATAGTTGCTGTTTAGCCTGAGATGTAAGCTTTACAGCGATACCAATCATGACATTCATGACTACCAACAAACATCTTGTATGAGGCATAGTCATTCAACTAGATGCCTGCGAATTTCAAAGGCTGTATCACACGTGGATGATTTCTTTTGTCTCATTGTTAGTACGATCTCCACTTATCAGTTGGTGCTCGTCGCACACGCATATAAAGAGAACATCTCGATAAACGCAAAGCAAACAATTGTTACAATGTTTGCATGCTGAAGCAAAACCAGCTGTTGCAACCATCGATGTAATATAGGTAGATTGTTACACACGAAGAACGTTTGTGCGGAAATCATGTTTGAAAGTGTATGTAACGTACCTTACGTTCTAAGAAAACGCGCGGTCCCCTTCCTTTTTGAATGTACCTTTTAATGTCCCTTCGCTTTGTTTTGTGTTGTGATTAAAAATTGTTGTCGTTGTGTGTGTGATACATTTCCGAATTTTCGTTCTTCGTGTGTACCAATCTACCCTATATTATATCGATGGTTGCAGCCAAAATAATTTAAGGACTGTAATTTGTCGTAATAAAGTAGCTCGTAAAGTCATAATTCAGAGACAAATTGACCGTTGTACTTTAATACCCACCAAACCTAAATTATTTGTTACTTCGATTTGTGACTCTTCTTTATACAAAACTGACGTGAACGAAATTATCGATTGATTCCTTACCCAATTATTATTCTCGACCATTAAAAATTTAAATTCCGTTTCCCGTCTATCTTGTTTAATTATTTTTTTTCCGCTCAAATACCTTAAGAGGATTACAGTATTGAAGCAACACGGATTATTCACTTAACTCTTCAATATTTTGATGGGTCTTAGTACCAAAAGATTTAAGGATATCGAAGTATAGATGAATACCACGAAGAAGTAAATAAGTTTCAAGATAAATATGCTGTTCCATCTTATTAGGATTTACGAGAAGTAAATAAAATAAAAATCCATTGAGTGCATCTTTCTTCATTCATTGACAGTACGTGCGTTTAAATTTTTTTTTTTTTTGTATTATGATCCAAGAGATTTTTTGTATTCTTTACATTTTTAAAATAAATTCAATTTTCAACGTAATTTCGAATGGCAACCGGCGGTTCTGATTAATTTTCCCGTTTTTTTTTTATTTGCTTTTTAGCCAATCAAAAGGAATTAGCTCCACTTATAAATTACTCATCCAAAAATAATCCATTTCGATCCATAAAAATTGTGGTTACATATAAATTAACCTGTTTCGTCTACACCCTTCGTGATTGATTTATTTGACGGTTAATATGCCCTTGCACATTGTTATTTGTTCGCATAAAAAAAAATTGTATTCCATTAAAGGTGAAAAGTAAAGGAGGGAAGATAAGCGATGCAAATGGAACACACATTTTCCGAGCTGTGGTATATTTCTGTGTGCATGAGTTTTTGGCTTTAATCTTTGTAATTATTTTCGGTGAAGTTGTTATTTTTATATAAAGGATACATATATAGACTGGCTGTACGATACGTTTTGCGTCTGAATCAGACGAGACGGTGTTTCGTTATTATTATTTTTTTCTTTCTTTCTTTTTTTACCTAAACATGATTTCCGTATGCCTAAAGATTTATAGCACATAATTAAGCGTAATTTCTCCCTTCAGGTGCAAAACGGAGAATAATAAATTACGTTTGAATTTTCTCAAAGTTTTCGTTTGATAATTTCGTTGCCAATTTTTTTTTTCTTTCTTAAATGCGAGGCACATTAAAAATGAAACTTTGAATAAAACTAATTACAAGAACTTTTTGGAATAATATGCCACCAAAGGAAAGATATTTTTCCAATGTTTGTTTGAAGTCCGAATGGTCGCAGAGATGAGAAATTGTTCAAATGCATGCTGACGATTTGGCAGAGTAAAATTTTGAGCGAATTGTAATTTTTGCTTCTTATTGTTCAAGGATTAAAAATAAATATTGAATAGCCACAAAAAAGTCCAAAAATGCTTCATACCCCACTTTTAAATAGAAAATAGTCCAAATTGATCGAAATTTGGGTTCCAAGAGTGTAAGAACCAAGTGAATACATCGAAAAAATTTTATTTTAATTGATCTCACTCTTGTCAGCAATAAATAATGAATAGCGGCACAAAAAACCTCAAGAAAGCGAAAAACAAACGAAAGAAAGGGATAAAATTTCGTCGACTTGGGGTGAACTTCCACTAAAGTCGCTCCAACCCTTTGCAGTGAAACTTATCCAAAGATGTTTTTCCATATTATGGTACTACAGAGGCTAGGCTCTCTCACCATACATACCATATCTCTGACTTATGTCACTGCAGCCGGTTAGGGACTTGGGAAAATCACCTGTTTTTTCACCTAAAATGATTGATATCATCAACAGATCAACATGGACCTGGTGGTGTGTATACTCAAAATGTGCGTCTCTTCAAGGCCTACAAGCCTAGCTAAAAAAGTTTTTTCCCAAAATTGTTTTACTCGACTAATCGCGAGAAAACGAGCCCATCTTGGCAGACCCTTACTTCATGACCTCGAGCGTCGATAACAAAATATATGACACCAAACTTAGTACCACGTTTTACTCGCAACAGTTCAACGAATCGAATGAGCTATAAGTCAATAATATCCGTGACCCCTTGTCCCAAAATGTGTGATTTTGTTCGATGTTTTGGCGATATCACTCTTAAAAACAGAAATTCGACTCAACGACCGTGACTTTTTCAGAAATGTTTTGGATATAAAGTTTTCTAAAATCTGTGACTGGAAAGCAAAATAGTCGTGTCGTCGCTCATTTTAGAGGGAATTTCAGGAGCTTGCAAACGAATATTGACTCAACAAAAAGTTGCACCGGTTTGCAGATTCAGAGAAGTAGAAAATGGTAAACTGAATTCATCATTAGATCATGGGAGCGCGTTAGCATAGCGCCCGTGACGCAAGTTCTATTACTAGAAAAAATTTCAAAAAATTACCATTATTACTTTGTCAAAATTACCATTAAAAAAAAACTAGGCGTCCGTACGAGTTCAACGAGCTATCACACGTTCTTGCAGCTTAAAATTTGGCCACGCAAAAAATCTTCCAAGAAGCCCCATTTCCATACATTTTGGTCAATTTCAGTAATTTAAACGAAATGAAAAAATCCTACGTTACTTTGTTAGTCCGTCCGTCCATCCGTGCTTCCTATCTTCTAAAGTCTTCTTTAGATTTTGTTGAAATTTTGGGAGTAGATTCTAGTCGTCATTCTAAGACATTCCAGAAAAAAAAATTGGGGGGAACCGGCCTCGTTTCGGAGCTAGGGCTCCTCGAAGTTCCCATATAGGCCCCATATAAGAACACCTTTAAATGTGTGTGTGTGGATGGGTATGGTAGAACAAATTTGTTCGCTTTTGGTATTTGGTAAGCTCTGCTCGCCTCAATTTTTTTTCCTAAATTTAGTATTTTTTAAATTTTTTAATTGTTTTTAATTTTTTTAATTTTATTAATTTTTCAAATTTTTCAAATTTTTCAAATTTTTCAAATTTTTCAAATTTTTTTAATCTACTAATTCTTCCAAAAGAACTGATATCAGTCAAAAACACTCAAAAGAGTAAAAGTGACGCAAGTCCCTGTGCATACTTCCAAAACAACTGATATCGCTGGAGGTGACGCATTCTGCGCTTCTACGCAAAAACTGTAACAGGAAAAATTTGACCAAAGAAATTCTAGAAACAAAATTTTACCAAAAAAATTTTGCGTCACAAAGTGGCAGATGGTTCGGACGTATTAGGACGTATTCTTGCCTATTTTAAAAAAATTCTTAAAAGTACTTTCCTCAACATCTGCCACTTTGTGACGCAAAATTTTTTTGGTAAAATTTTGTTTCTAGAATTTCTTTGGTCAAATTTTTGCTGTTACAGTTTTTGCGTAGAAGCGCAGAATGCGTCACAACCAGCGATATCAGTTGTTTTGGAAGTATGCACAGTGACTTGCGTCACTTTTACTCTTTTGAGTGTTTTTGACTGATTTTATTGTCGGTAAGTTTCATTTGTTTCGTTCGTTCCACTCACTGTTCGTTCCAAGTTGCATTTTTTTTATGAAATTCAATTTCAAACTTCGTACACGGCTGACAGTCTCTAATTGTCCGTCCACTCACAAAGATCTCTAAATTGAATCCTTACTGCAAAGAACATAATTCGAATGATGTCATTGTAAATAAAAGAATCAAAGTGTGTAGATCTCAGATCATGGTCATGTTTTGTTAGAATAATTGTACCTACCTACTTACCTACATCGAATGTAGTCCACAGTTATCTCATATCCTCATCAAAACATTCTGAAAATCATTTCATTATACCCTCTATTTCATCTTTTATTACAATGATATTATGTCTTGATTACCTTTGAATGCCACCCTAAATGTACAGAGGCGCACATACAGCATCGAATCGAACAGAGGACATAATTCTCCTTTTTTGTGATTTTTATTTTAATGTTGAACGACAAGAATGTCGCTATTGAACAATAGATTATAACAGATGTGTCCTCCGAAAAGTACTTGAAAAGAAGTAAAAACAGCAGAAAAAAAAATTATATCCCGCAAGACAAAACAAAATCTTTGCCCTCCAATGTGTGCTATTATATCATCGTAAATCGCATCTACCCGAATTTATATAAAATTACGGTTTGTTGGGTTGTTCGAATTTATAAATTTTTTTTTTACATTTTTTATCTTACGTTTCCTTTATTGGTTCTTTACACAGAGTCTGGTATAAAGGTACGGTACATATTGGTTGGTATATAACGTAATTTGGTTCTTGAAAGAGAAACGTAAGAGATTTCGAAAGACTGATATAATATTTTCGTTAAGGATAAGGTCGAGGATTTGCGTTGTGTTCTTGTGGTGCGCCCCGTTATGCTTTATAACAACATTGTGAACTACAGAAAAATGAGTTATCAGTGTTATTGTCGAAAGCACGCTTCGGTGAATTTTAAGTCTTATCATTCTATTGAATCGGTAAACTTGATATTTCACATAATACATTTCATGTGCGGTTTACCGAAGTTTTGTGAAATGAATTTATATGGATACACATGCCCACGATGCACAAGTTTTATAATATTCTTACATGCATATACATACCCGACATTTGTTAAAAATGTCTCGAGGTTTTCGTTGGATTATATTGATTTGAGATACAATTCTTAACAATTTTTTGTTTGGAACGAGAGATATTCGAACCCATTGTCTGATTTAAGGAAGTGCATGAGATCACTGAAGTAGATAGTTACAAGTATGTAAAAGTAATAAAATTTGGTTGCAAAAATTGCAATTTATTTTTTTCGTTGATGTCCTCTGCGGTGTACAGCGATAGCATGTTATGGTTTGAATATTTTGTTCAACAAGATGAACATTAAACTATAAGCATGGTCATCTTGACCATCATATCGGCAACACGTATCAGTTCAGCCAGTATTCGAAATGATGATCTGAACATTTTACGTACATCCGCTTTGTCGATGTACGTAACGGTTTCTCGTAAACATAGCAGATTATACAACAGTGAAATATTCCATCAGTCAAAAACACTCAAAAGAGTAAAAGTGACGCAAGTCCCTGTGCATACTTCCAAAACAACTGATTTCGCTGGATGTGACGCATTCTGCGCTTGTACGCAAAAACTGTAACAGCAAAAATTTGACCAAAGAAATTCTAAAAACAAAATTTTACCAAAAAAATTTTGCGTCACAAAGTGGCAGATGATTCGGACGTATTAGGACGTATTCTTGCCTATTTTAAAAATTTCTTAAAAGTACTTTCCTCAACATCTGCCACTTGTGACGCAACATTTTTTTGGTAAAATTTTGTTTCTAGAATTTCTTTGGTCAAATTTTTCCTGTTACAGTTTTTGCGTACAAGCGCAGAATGCGTCACATCCAGCGATATCAGTTGTTTTGGAAGTATGCAGGGACTTGCGTCACTTTTACTCTTTTGAGTGTTTTTGACTGATATCAGTTCTTTTGGAAGAATTAGTAGATAGAAAAAATTTGAAAAATTTGAAAAATTTAAAAAATTTGGAAAATTTGAAAAATTTGAAAAATTTAAAAAAATTAAAAAATTTAAAAAAAATTAAAAAAAAATAAAAATTTTGAAAAATTTAAAAAATTTTGAAAAATTTAAAAAATTTTGAAAAATTTAAAAAATTTTGAAAAATTTAAAAAAAATTGAAAAATTTAAAAGATTTTGAAAAATTTAAAAAAATTTGAAAAATTTAAAAAATTTTGAAAAATTTAAAAAAATTTGAAAAATTTAAAAAAATTTAAAAAATTCTAAATTTAGGAAAGAAATGAGGCGAGCAGAGCTTACCAAAAGCGAACAAATTTGTTCTACCATACCCATCAACACACACACACACACTTAAAGGTGTTCTTATATGGGGCTTATATGGGAACTTCGAGGAGCCCTAGCTCCGAGACGAGGCTGGTTCCCCCCAATTTTTTTTTTCTGGAATGTCTTAGAATGACGACTAGAATCTACTCCCAAAATTTCAACAAAATCTAAAGAAGACTTTAGAAGATAGGAAACACGGACGGACGGACGGACGGACTAACAAAGTAACGTAGGATTTTTTCATTTCGTTTAAAGTACTGAAATTGACCAAAATGTATGGAAATGGGGCTTCTTGGAAGATTTTTTGCGTGGCCAAATTTTAAGCTTCAAGAACGTGTGATAGCTCGTTGAACTCGTACGGACGCCTAGTTTTTTTAATGGTAATGGCAGTCTACGACAAAAAAAAAATTTTGAAATTTTTTCTAGTAATAGGACTTGCGTCACGGGCGCTATGCTAACGCGCGCCCATGATCGAAACTTTATATTTTCCCATAAAAATCAATCGCATCTCAGTTCAGCCATAAACCGAAAGCTGTAAGGCACCACAAATTTCCTTTTCCTGCCTGCAGCTGTATATATGGATTTTCACTGCATCTCTAATATGTTTCTGTGTGGTATACAGCACATACACACATAAATCCCCACAAAACTTCTATTTACATTTCTGTAATGAGTTACTGAATTATTGCCAGTGAAACGCGAACAAGTTCTTTCATCACCACACCACGGTTTGATCGTTGAACCAATCTTTTACAACTGAAATTGTAACACATTTTAATTAGCTTAATTGGTTATTTGAAGACTTTATTTCTTCTCTGTGTTTTTTTTTGTTGCGAAATCCTTGTTTTTCAAACGATGTTATGTAGGCGTGTTGGATAATTTACTTCCATATGCTAATTGGACATATATCTATGTATTTGACACTTGGTGTAGTATGGTGGTGTGGAGTGGAAGTGATTTTCTGTGGATTTCTTCACTTTTGTTTTAAGAAAAAATCCGTAAAGTCGATGTGTTAGTCTATTCATCAGACAACAAAGTTTATCCTTTCACAGATGGCATTGTGAGCATATCAGTAGTGGAATGACGGATCGTCAGAAAACATTTTTCTCAACATGCCTCTGACACATTGCTTATTTTAGAGAATTTTAATTCTGAAAAATTCTAATAGTTTCAGCAATTTCCCACAAACTCCAAAAAAATTTTGAGATTTTTTTTTTTAATTTTTGGTAAGAACTTTCAGGATTTTTTTTTGAGAATTAAATTCTCTAAAATAAGCTCTGCTCAAAAATGCACCGATGTTTTCGTAAATTTTAATGAAAAAATAAGTTTAAAATGACGCAGGACAGCTGCCAAAAACGAAATATCAAAACAGGGACAGTCAGAAAAGTGCAGTTTCTGTTCTCTGCAACAATGTTATTACACTCACGGAATTCTGAAAACCGACATATTTTTCAGTTTTGTGTTTTTTCAGTGTTTTGTGATTTTTGCATGTATTTTTAAAGGGAGAAATCAAGAACTCGCGTAAAACACAAAAACAGAAAATATGTCGGTTTTCAGAATTCCGCGTGTGTAACTGTTAGTCAATCTCTTGCAATAAATTTACATTTGAAACTGAAAAGCAGATCGTTACAGTCGAGATGTTTGTTGGTAACACATATTCAATTGTCGATACTATTTGCTTCCGGTTGCAAATAGTCTTTAATACCATATTTGCACCCGGTGTAACTTACAGTCTTAATTTCTAGTGTGCAACAGTCACACTTCAATACGTATGAGTAATGAGTTGTCGCACTCTAGAACAGTACCACTTTTCGTAGCCAGAGGATAACAGATTTTCTGCAATACAGAGTTATTCAATGTTAGGAACAAAATTGATTCAGCGAGTATCAGGCTAACTCGAAGAAAAAAAATCAATTTGTCTTTGACGTAACACCTATGTCAGGCTAAATTGTAGACGGAAAAATCAATTTGTCCCTAATGTGATGTAGCAATGTATTTTTGGCCCGGGTGCAAATAGTCACTCCGTGTTTCAATTAAGTTTAAAAAAAAGTGCATTTCCTGCAGATATCTCGATTAAAATAAATTGACAGAAGGAAGTAATAGATTCCGTAATGAGTAAATCTATTACTTCTTTCGTTCAAGCAACTTTGAAAACAATAAGGCAAAATGTTTATTTCATTCTTGACGACTCGTAATTACAATTTTATGAAACAAAAACAACAAATTCTACAATTTATATTTGCACGACTGAAAACGATGGAAAGAATCCAGAAAAACCGATCGCAAAAATGGTAACATTACTGCTCATCTCGACCAAATCAATATATCAGAAAATGCTGTGAAAATATTTCAACAGACAACCCAAAGCCTGTAACCTAATGATTTCAACCGAACGACGAAAAAAAATCTGACTAACTAACCTTAATGTGCGTCACTAAGTTCAAAGCAAACAAGCTGAATATGCATTTTTCGAATTAAAATCTCATACAACAATAACAAAACCATGGAAATGCTATTGTGCCGCATTAAATGCCCAACCAATCATTCCAATATTCTCATATATATGTATATACCATCCATTCCAACCAACGAACTATTCAACATTCAACAGATATATTTAATCGTACAATAATCTCTTTACGCACATAAATTTCAATTACACATTCTATTCCAATATTATTAACAATCATTTCACAATAATGTGCCCATTTACTATCAGACAAAAACCAACCGTGCCAAATCAAAAATATGAATAATATTTCTGGACTGCGTATTTCTGTATAAGCACAGCAGAGAGAAGAATGAAAAAACGAACAACAGCCCATCTACTATATCAATTTTAAATAGAGAGAAACAAACCGCGAAATAGCCAACAACATTTAATTCCTCTTTTTTTTGTATTTTGTAAATTTTCTATAAACCTTATCCATATCCACATTCATATCCCATGTTATATAGATTATAATGTCCTGCAGCGAACTTATTGAGTGTTCTCCGAAAATATTTTATAAATATGATTTCGCATTATAATTTCTTATAATATGCTTGCCGTGCCGCAAAACCGATTTAATTTCAAACATTTCAAAAAAGAAAATGAATCACTTCACATTTTGTGCATGGAAAATATAATGTGCAACCATTTCAGCCTGTATACGGAACATATATATATATATATTCATAAAACATATGTGTGTGCAGTGCGCTTTCGGTTTTATATGACTTTATATCTGCTAATACGAAAATGACAGACGGAATAAAAATTCTTCTGCATTTTTAGATGAATTATGACTGCGATTTTTTAGCAATAAATAGTCAAAGAGATTCTCCATTTTGTAAAGACAGAAAAAAAAGTAAATAAAAATAAAAATGAAAATATTATTTCTGAAGAATGCAGACGCATATGTGGTTTTATGGTTTAAAGACTAAAAGGTAAAGGATATAGCATATAACATAATATAAATATTTATCAAAATAAAAAAGCCATGAAAAATATTAAATAAATCTAAAACCTGTTCGTTTCAATAATTTTTTAGTTTTTTTTTGTTTTTTGGTAAAGGAGAAAACATAAAATCATAAATGCTCCAGTCAGGATTTATTTGTGTACTTTTTGTTTTCGGTTTTACCGGGCGAAAATAAAAATATTTTAAACTTAAAATATGTTCCAAGCATGATCAATGGTTTGACAATATTTTATAACATTTTATATCCCCACATAGCAAGACATTTGAAGCACGAACTGTTGAAGTATGGAATAAAAAACACAAATGATTTAGCCGGTATGGTTACATAATTCTTTTATCCAATTACATTATTCATACCGGCTCAATCATCCCTTTTATTCAATTATTCCTAAGTTTTTTTTGCTGACTTATTGTTGATCGATGGATTATAATAATTTACGAGGAATTTCATATCGCTCAGAGATGATAATTGTTGATAGAAAGAGCGAATGTTATCGCCCACGTCACATGATCTGGGCGATAATGACCTTTTTTCGGTATCTCTAAGCGATAATCCCGGCAATAACTCTTTAAGAGGATGTGTGATAACTTCTAAAACAAGTGATATCGCTAGAGGTGACGCTGTCAGCGTCGTTACGCAAAATTGAATTTCACAGCCAATTAATTGAAATTAGCTGGCCTAGTTTTCCAAACCATTCGACAATCAATTTTTTCAGAAAAAAATTTGAACCAACAGAATTTTGACTGAAAAATTTTCAACAAAAAATTTACCAAAAAAATTCTGCGTCGCAAAGTGGAAGATGCTCACGGACAAACCTACGAGAACTTTAATCTGTCACATGCGACGCAGAATTTTTTTTTGTTGAAAATTTTTCAGTCAAAATTCTGTTGGTTCAAATTTTTTCAGAAAAAATTGATTGTCGAATGGTTTGAAAAAATCTCGAATGGAAAATATTCAAAAATCGACCGACTCTATTATATAGATGCATATAGCTATATAATAACAATATATAGAACCATATAGCTATATAAGAACTATGTATAGGTCCATATAGCTATATACTAATAATATATAGAACCATATAGCTATATACTAACTATATACAGGTTCATATAGCTATGTAGTATCTGTATATATGTCCATATAGCTATATACTAACTATATAGAGGTTCATATAGCTATGTAGTATCTGTATATAGGTCCATATAGCTATATACTAACTATATACAGGTTCATATAGCTATGTAGTATCTGTATATAGGTCCATATAGCTATATACTAACTATATACAGGTTCATATAGCTATGTAGTATCTGTACATAGGTCCATATAGCTATATACTAACTATATACAGGTTCATATAGCTATGTAGTATCTGTATATAGGTCCATATAGCTATATACTAACTATATACAGGTTCATATAGCTATGTAGTATCTGTATATAGGTCCATATAGCTATATACTAACTATATACAGGTTCATATAGCTATGTAGTATCTGTATATAGGTCCATATAGCTATATACTAACTACATATAGGTCCATGTAGCTATATACTAACTAAATATAGCTATATCCTACATATATATACGTCAATATAGCTATATGCTAACTATATATAGGTATATGTACTAAATATACAAATAGCCGGTATAAAAATCCCAAATGTGACCAAATTTTTCCCTTTTTCGGATAAAGGTGGGAACGCAACCTCTGACTGCAAGTGGAGCTTGCACGTCAAAACGGTGCTAATTGTCGCTCTTTTCAATCTTCTGACGAAATTCGACAATGTGGAATTTATCTGATTTCAATTATTTCGAAGCAACAAAAACGGAATCTGAAATCTGAAATAAAAATTCCCATAGAATTTGAATTGGACTGTTATTCCCATGATGATAATGTATGCTCTCATTCAATTTCTATCATTTATTATTTATTGATCTTATAGCGTCGTAAACCATACTCTACTTATACCTATTTTATATACGAACAGTCAGTTGAACGTTGAACAAACCACTACCACAGTTTTTCCTTTTGTGATATTTTGAACATGGCACAAACAAAACGTATACAGCAACGTACAAAACCGAAGATGTTCTGGCTTAACGATGTTCAAGACATACCAATGCGTTCCAATAAAATCGATGTTGCAAATTGTAATCTCGTAAAATAATTAAATACAAATCTTGTCGAACCTAATTACGTTTAATGTAAAATTAGTCGCCGTTCTCGGTTGTTGGTTTTTATTTTTACTTAAAAAAAAAATTCTTACAAAACCATTCGCAGTATAAACTTGGTGTGGTGGTGGCATTTACCTTCTATTCACCAAAAATAAACCAACAAAAAAGTTCACTTTTGTCTTTAGGGTAGGGATAAAGTAATTGTTTGGTGAAATATTCACTCGGAATTAAATGAAGTGCATGTGTACATCATGCACTTCATTTAATTCAGATTGAATGCATTTATGCATATAACCGTGAAAATATGGAAATGATTCAACGGTTCATAATAAGGCTATTTGTCGTCAATGTGCCTCGAATCAATCTGCCAGAAATCAATTCATCATTTCACTATTTTATTAATTAATTGGAAACATACAAATGTAACCTTCTGCCTGTTATATGTAATTTCGCATCAAATGATTAAACACACGAAAATATAAATTTAAAAAAAAAAAATCGGTTCGACTGTGCATTTGCTCTTAAATATTTTATTAATCAATTTCATGCAATTGAGTGATCTTTGTGTATATACGAACGGCATATTTGAGGACGCCAGCTTTTTTGGACAAAAACGGTAATGTCCAACAATACTAATAATTCCCAACAATAATGCCCCGTCAAAAATGGCGACCATTGTGAATGGATACACATGGACAAGTCAATTTTCTATTGATTTTTGATTTTTATTCTAAAAGTTCGTCCGGATCTACATTTTATTACTGCAATCCGTAGATCTAATTTGTAGGAAGCTAAAGACATTGAGCTGGAAAAAATTGTTTCACTTTACAACACGTTGTGCGACGACAAACATTATATGTTCCGCTTGCAGGTTAAGCACGTGTTTGTTGTGTAGTGGATGATGTTTGTCGTTGAACAGCGTGTTGAAAGATGAACACATTTTTTCCAGCCTAATGTCGTTAGCTTCCTACAAATTAGATCTACGGATTGCAGTAATAAAATATAGATCCGGACGCACTTTTAGAATAAAAATAAAAAATAAATAAAAAATTGACTTGTCCATGTGTATGCATTCACAATGGTCGCCATTTTTGATGGGGCATTATTGTTGGGAATTATTGTTATTGTGGGGCATTATTGTTTTCGTCGAAAAATGCTGGCGTCCTCTATTGTGTATACATTTTAGCGAATTTTTAGTATACTCTACACATATTTTCGTTGTTTGTTATGTTTCTGTGTTGGATGTTATGTGAAATTTAGTTTATTTCATTATTTAAACAGTGTTGCAATTAAAGTAATTAATTACATCGCTTCTTTGTTCAATTTTTCAAGTGTGTAATTTTGCGGCTGCAGTTATATCAATTACCAAGCAGAATGCAAACATGCAAAAATTGCGTTAAATTAGTAAAATTGAAACAATGCTTTGATTGGAAACATATTGAAATGAACAACACAACGGTTATCGAATCGTTGCATAGTTTCACTAAAAAAAAACAATTTTCGGTAGTCAATCATTTTCATATAGCAGTTACTGTGCCTTTACACAACGACGTATGCGAAGTTTCCGGTGCTGGAATGCGATTCGAGATTTTAGAATGTTTCGTTCATAAAAGCTTACTGACCCCGACTGACCTACACACAATGACGTATGCGAAAATATATTCGCCATAACAACACCAAATTTTTCTATTATGGCAACCCTCAATTTCGTTCTTAAAATCAGATGAGCTGTCACATTCGCATCGTCAAAATTTAAATTTATGAATTTCGCTAACTTAAGTATAGTTTCCACTTAAAAAGAGCACTCCGTTTAGCCTCCGTTTACATCACAGTTCTAAAATAGAGCAAAGGAATTGTCACGTAAACGGAGTAAAAAATTAAAATAAATTCAATTTCAACTCCGTTTGCGTGATGCTCAAAACAAACGAGGCATTGAAAACGTGTTTTGGTCCTAGTTTTCATTGACAGATGCAGCAGTCGCAATTTTGAATAGAAAAAGTTCTAACTTCATTTGACAGTTTCGAAAATTTCGTCATGAAAAATAGGACCAAAACACGTTTTCAATGCCTCGTTTGTTTTGAGCATGACAGTTCTTTTGTTCTATTTTACAACTGTCATGTAGACGGAGGCTAAACGGAGTGCTTTTTTTAAGTGAAAACTATACTTTATCCTTCCAGTGACTTTACAATACAGCAATTCTGCACAACAAGGATGTGATGTAAACACTATTGATGTAGCGTAAAGTTTGTGTTGTAGCGTAGATTCAGTGTGGCGTAAAGTTTTAAAATCTCACATCGCAAAACAGCATTGAATCTACGCTACAACACAAAATTTACATTACATCGATAGTGTTTACATCACATTCTTGTGGTGCTGAATTCAGGGCTGAATTGCTTTATTGGAAAGTCACTGGAAAGATGTGAAATTGACAGATTTTATGAAAATGGCGTTTGGTTTTGTTGAGGCGAATATTTTCGCGTACGTTGTTGTGTGCAAGGCTGTATACTTTAGGGAGGTCACGCAGATACAGATACGCGGGTTACACACCACAGTTGATGATAAAATGGCCGATTTCATACAAAAATTCACCTACTCTGATGATTCTCGTCGTCTTGATGATGTGGTGAAATTTTTTACATGTAAAATCATCAGAAGTGGTGTGTTCCCGCGTATCTAATAAAATGGCGGTCTGCGTGACCTCCCCAAAGTATACAGCCTTGGTTGTGTGTAGGGTCAGTTACTGCGTCTTTACACAATGACGTATGCAAGGTTTTTAGTCTGGGTTGCGACGCGAAAATTTAAATTTTTTTATTAATAAATCTTACCGAATTGCTCAATTTTCGTTACAAGAAAGAGTTTACACTACGTCGAACGTGCTGAATTGCTGTGTTGGAAAGTCGCTGGAAAGACACGTAAAAAAAATACAATTTTGCCGATGCTAAAGTGACAGCTGATCTAGTTTTGTAAATGAAATTTAGAGTTGCCATAACAGGAAAATCTGTCATTTGGTATTGTTGAGTAGAATATTTTCGCGTGCGTCGTTGTGTAAAGACACAGTTACAAACCGAGGGCATGCGATAAAACAGTGTTGCAAGCTAAAAAAAAGAGTTGTATCGGAGTTGCACGCTGAAAAAAGAGATGCAAATCGAATAGTCTTTAAATTACCGTGAAGACATCTCACCCGTAATTAGAATCTAAAAAAGATCCTTAAACGACTGTTGTTTGAAAACTATTTTCAGTGTGTTTAATTACCAGCCTCGTCAAAATGTGGAAGTATTTTTTTTGTATTTAGTTGGTTTCGCGCAAAACTCATAAAATTGCAAAGATAAAGCAATTATAAAATGCATTTTTCCATATTTTTATGTGTTTAATAACGCCATATTTATTGTTATGGTTTGGTGGGTATGTAATGTTATCTTTAATAACAATAATGGATGGATTAATAATAATTCAAAGTGAACAATATATTTACTTTATGCAACGGAAAAAAAGAAGCAAAAGAAGGCAATTTAGTAAGACAGCGCTGTTGTGTATGTTGGGGTGATTGTGTTATTAAGCACCACTTAAATTAAGTTGTAAAATTTATTTTATTGATGATGATAATTCGTTGAACGCATCCATGTTTTGTGTAAATAAATTTTCTGTAAAATTATTTCCATCTTTCCATATATCATAATGCTCGAATGTATTTTTAAAGCTAATTATTATTCATTTATTGTCTTTGAGGAACGTTAAAAGAGAAAAAAACGGCAAACGTATGATAGATAGAGAAGTGATAACGGCAGCACCGACTCTGCGAGATACAACACGCATGTGAATGGCTACTGGATTGTATACGTATTGGGAAGAATCATCCAACTTTCTAAGAATTCACTCCCATACAGCTCACCTGTAATTATCGTGCGTGCGTCATCTTGCAGAGTTGGGACGTTATCATTTCTTTGAATTTTTTTAAAAAGAACTATTTCCCCGTCTAAGTAAACTATACCCCAGATTAAGTGAACTCTCTTCCAAACTAAGTGAACTATCTCCCAGACTACATGAACATGTGAGAGAATTTCAAGTATTTTCTCTTACAAATTCGCCTCTCTAAGGTTTTTATGCGTTGTACGGTATATATTATCCTTAGCTTAGAAAATATAGATTAGATTAGATTAGATTAGATGGGAGGGTGTAAGCCCAGCACCTAAGCCTCAGATGGGCCTGTTGTGCTATTGTACAAGTCTCTTGATCATATGGACTGTGATTTTACATCATATCTCTCCCGACTTAGATTGTTCACAAATCGACCGTGTGTTAACGTCCCATACGTTGTGAATTCTCCAAGCCGTGGGTGGTATGCGAATACCACAACCATCACTAATTGACCTGTACATTTTCCCAAAGATGGCGCTATCAACATTGTCATGTTGTAGCTCTTTCTACTATTGACATTATGTCGATATGGTTTCTTTTATGGAGAAAGCGAATGTTGGGTTTTTTGATATTTCCGACTTTGTTACGGTTACGGCTATTAGTTTTAGGTAATAGCAAGTGTCTAATCACCATAGGCCATGAGTTGCCTCTTCGTATAAATCGCCATGCCACCATGTGACTGAACTCGTTCTGGCGTTGCAGGTTGTAGCGTTTGAATGATTCGTATTTCGTCATATCCCTTGACATCCATACAACGTATCAATCAATAGATCTGTTAAACCTCGCGGTCATTTTGGAGTACAAGATAGTTTCTGTATCTTGGGATTGTACCACAGCAAATTTGTAAAAATTTGCTATGTGGTTTTGGGGTGTCAAATGAGAACCCGAAGCGTTTGTACCTTACCTGCACTAAAATTGACTGCCAGATGCCATACGGCAATGTGTCATTTTCGTACATTAATCGAGCACGTAATTTAGCATTAGCTTCTGGTAGAGTCGATTGTTAATCCGTAAACCGACGCCACGAAGCACATGTTAAATAACAAAGGAAATAACACAATTGTTGATATCGCACAATGAGGCGAGAACGACTTTATTGATCAAAGAGAAAATGACCTACGAGAACAACACTTTGACTTCGTTAATAAAACCTTTAAAATAATTTCACCATTTAAACATTACAGCAAAATAAAAACACCAAAGCCGTAAAAGTTGGCACAGAAATTAGACAAAATCGAAAATGAATTCACACACAGCCACACAAAAGAAACACTTTTAGAGAGCAACGCATAAACACGTCCGTTCTCTGTGACTGCCGTTGTCCAACCAGAAAATATATATAGATAGAAGAATAAAGCGGCTCTTACGTCAATTTGTTGACAGTGCCACATTTTCAAACTCCGCAGTACAAATTGACTGACGTTCACTTTTAATTGTCATTTTTAGTGTGGAGATGATTTTGGGGACATTGCCAAAGTAGAATTTTGAAGTGAAATGCCACAATATCTTCCTACGAAACAACGTAATCATTAAATCCAGAGAGATGATATGCGCGGATGGGCATTCCAGGCCAAGATAGTACAAAAAGTCAACAAAACACCATCTCTCTAATTTAATCTATTGCTCCTTATGTCTAGAAATATTTATCACATAAGTGGTCAGGTCTTGGGTCAGGTTATAAGGTCAGTTCACACAATATTTTTCTCAAACTCATTCAAACTCAAGTCGTTTAGCGGTCGTTATTCACGCGGTCGTTATTCACGCGGTCGTTATTCACGCGGTCGTTATTCACGCGGTCGTTTGAGTGATTTCGACAAAAAGTACTCTTGAAAAGTCAATATTATATTATTGGGGCAAAGAAGTTTGTATGCACTTGATGAATCATAGCACGGCAGAGTAAAATAAACCAGGCAGGAGCGGTTCATTTTCGAAACGTCAAATACGGGACCTAATACACTGTATGAAAATGAACTCAAATGAACACTGACATAAATTGAAAAAATTTTATTTGCAAAAAATATAGGGCTACTAGATTATTCAGGTCCCTAATCAAACCAGCGCTCCTGCCTGGTTAACTTTACTCTGTCGTGATCATAGCTTAATTAAAAATTTAATAAACCAATTCATATTGCAAGTGCCGTAATGTGTTCCATTGTTAGGTGCTTCGTGCAATCATTGTATTTTCTAATGATGATTAGGTTACAGAATTAATGCAATTATTGATGAAAGCCCCGCATCCAGTACGCTATTTTGCTACTATTAGAGTTGCTATGTAATTAAATGTTTAATATTTAAACTAATGTGCAGCAGCAATTGTTTACAAAGAGAATTTCTAGTTCATTTCATCTCCAAGAACATCATGAGAAGCAATTTAATCTTATTTTTCTTTACAGTCATCAACACCTGAAAGTGCCGCAGTGTAATCAACCTTTCATTTTTATCAGGAAACTTTGTTCAAAACATTCACATGTGTTTTACACAGTCTCAGACACGAAACTACGAATAAAGAGATACTTTACAACCCTAGAACTGTAAAATACATATTTTATACAAGACAGACCAACGAGTTGCATTAAATCGTTGCAAGACATCATAATGCTGAATGAAAAATTCAAGCAGCGAATGCTGGGACTGGGTCCGGGCGAATAACGGTAAATATTTTCCGAATAAAGGGAAATGCAAGCAAATAATGGAGAAATAATAGGCGAATGGTCGAACGGTGTGACAAAATTGTCATTGTTGTTTCCCACTCGGTTTTTGATTCGGAGAAATTTGCTTTATTTCGTTAAAGTCGAACAAGTTTGCTTATTCGAAAATACCAACCCTCGCAACACCCGTAGCTAATAAGACATTAAACAAAATTCCTTCAACTGTTCAATGCACAAAGATTTCTCTAATTAAAATTTTCCCATTAATATTTGCAATATTTAATGAAACTTGAAAAGACGTGACGACAACTGGTCCTACACTGCAGTGCATCGAATATATATATATTGGCTGCACGATAGTTCATTGAAATGTAAACTGTAATTATATAACGTCCTCTCGATGCAAATAAAATGTGGGCAAATAATTTTTAATTGTTAAATTGCATACGATTAAAATTTATAGCTCTGAATGATATATATATATATATATATATGCACGTATATGCCATGTGTCAGTATGTCCGCGATGAAATCAATGAAACATCTATACCATTACATTAAGAACTCATTCACGTATGATCAGATCAAGTTCATATGCAATGCTTACCTAAAATAATAATAACGAACAAAAAAAAATCTTCATCATATCAGTTAAAACGTGTAATTACGGATCGGTTAAGTACTAAAATTAAATTTTCAAATGCCTTTTCAACAAAGCCCAACCATTACGTTCATATTTTTTCTTCATCATTGGCTAAATTACACATTATGCGCATTTAATGCTTCATTGTTACCTGTAATGTACGGTTGTCTGCCGCTGCACTGACAAACACACATACCATTTTTATTATTTCAACTACTTGTGGTACGTTCATATATTAAATGACTGGTGCCCAGCGATCGCTCGTACGGATAGAGAGTTAATAATGAAGGCTATTGGAGGAATGCTTGTCGCTTTATTCAATACAATGTTTTTTTCTTCTTCTAAAGGCTGAAGACACATATAAAACATGCGGGACAGGTGAATCAGGCAATAAATAAATTAAAATAGACAAACAACTCTGTTAATGTGTATATTAACCGATGATTGCGAAAATATGAGAACGCTCTTCGACGGTTGTGTTATTGCTGTACGGGTCAGACATGCTTTTTAGAACGAAATTCCGATTATTATTAAAAAGGAAATAATAAATAAATGAAAGAAATCAAATGAATCGGTGTATATGTCTGGCTGGTTCTCTTGTTTTTAAAATAATCTTTGATCTGGTCAGCGGAAAGAGTTGGGGTCTGGCCGAGACAGGTCTTAGTTTGCAAATTTATCTCACGAAACTTCACGAATTTGACAAAATTTTACGAATTTCACGAAATTTAACAAATTTTCTCGAAATTTAACCAATTTCAGGAAATTTAACAAATTTTCTCGAAATTTAACAAATTTTCTCGAAATTTAACAAATTTCACGAAATTTAACAAATTTTCTCGAAATTTAACAAATTTTCTCGAAATTTAACAAATTTCACGAAATTTAACAAATTTCACGAAATTTAACAAATTTTCTCGAAATTTTACCAATTTCACGAAATTTAACAATTTTCTCGAAATTTAACAAATTTCACGAAATTTAACAAATTTCACGAAATTTAACAAATTTCACGAAATTTAACAAATTTCACGAAATTTAACAAATTTTCTCGAAATTTAACCAATTTCACGAAATTTAACAAATTTCGCTAAATTTAGCAAATTTCACTAAATTTGACAAATTTCACTAAATTTAGCAAATTTTCTCGAAATTTAACAAATTTCACGAAATTTAACAAATTTTCTCGAAATTTAACCAATTTCACGAAATTTAACAATTTTCTCGAAATTTAACAAATTTCACGAAATTTAACAAATTTCACGAAATTTAACAAATTTCACGAAATTTAACAAATTTCACGAAATTTAACAAATTTTCTCGAAATTTAACCAATTTCACGAAATTTAACAAATTTCACTAAATTTAGCAAATTTCACTAAATTTGACAAATTTCACTAAATTTAACAAATTTCACTAAATTTAACAAATTTCACGAAAATTCACGAACTTGACGAAATTTTACAGATTTGACGTTTCAAAAATACCACGAAATTTCACGATAATTCATTAAAATTTCACGAAAAATTGGCCCTGGGTCGACCTACCATTCTATTGCTTTTTAAGTTATCATTTATTGTGTCGAAATAAGGTATCACCAACCTTTTCCCCTGATCACGCATCTAACTGAATAAGCTTAATGAAGAATATCAACATATGAAGTAACAGATTTTGAACGCTTGCGTATTCATCATTTTCAAACAAGTTGAATCGATTTTATCAAATTTACAATGTCTTGCCTATATCTCTAGTCAAATAACACACACAGCCAATTTTGGTCGACCAAAACTGCAAGCGACGTAATTAAGACATAATCAAAGAAAAATGTCTCTCTCCCGTTTTATAAAAATGAAAACAATTTGCATAAACAATTTCGAAACCTTGTCTCAACAAATGCATAAAAAAAATTCGCATTAAATTGTAAATGTTGTTGTGTGTCCAATCTTACCCAACTCTGTGCTGTGACCAGACCAGACCCATGTAGTCAATGATTATTTTTAAAACAAGAGAACCGGCCAGACATATTCAGGCGCGGTTAATTGCTTATTTTGTGAATAAATTTTGTTGTAATTCAGAAAATTAATTGAAAAAAATAATTTTACACTCTCTGGAAGGTTTTGTGTTGATACAATTTCGCTGTTGTCGTTTGCTGTTGTTGTTTCTTTTTTATTCTTATTTTCTTGTTGGCGTGGAACTGTTTACACGTTCCAACATAATGTTTTTTATTGGTGATATTTTTAGCGCGACTATGCATACATTTAGACTGCCATACAGCAGATAGGATTTTCTTGAATTTTTTTAAATCTGGTCGACTGGAATTTATGCAAAATAAATTAAAATTATCGTCATGTCAGATCAGTGCAGTTAGGAAACAAGTGTTTTCTCAAAAGTTTTATGTGCATAACCATTTCTCTCTCTTTCCGTTTTTTTTTTTCTTCACAAAAACCTAAAACTATCTTATAACTTTGCGACGAAAACGAAATGCAACAAGGTGTCTGACATATTCATTAGATTGGTGAAGCCTTGCAAATGCAACAAGCTCCGTTGTTTTGTTAGTCGGTGGAAGAAGTTTACCTTAAATCACTGCCAGATTTATTGAAACCGAGATATCAATTGGTATGCTGTATACCTAACATATTTGAATATGGATGGATGAGCGTTGTTTTTTTTGGCTTTACCATTATAATTAATGGAATTGCCGGTATATTTTACGGATATTCGTCAAAATTGAGGTAAAACAGTAGAGAGAAGAAATTGCATTGACAAGACTCAAAACTTTTGTCGCAGGAATACGTTTTTAAGGTTTGAGTTTAAAGCTCTGAACAGGTCAGGTTTTCCTGCAGCCTGAACTGGAAAAAGCTGAACCTGCTTTAGGTTGGACATCCCAACAAAAATCTCTTCGAGAAAAGTGTGACGCAGTCTTTGAAGTACAATTTCTAAAATGAATGATATCGCTAGAGTTGACGCTTTCAGCTTCGTTACGCAAAAATTAAATTTTACACCCAATTTTAGTTCAAACAAGCTGGCTTAGGTTTTCTCATCATCTGCCAAATAATTAAAAAAAAAATTTAGACTGGAAACAACCAAAATTTTACCAAAAAAATCTGCGTCGCATGTGGCAGATAAATTTTCTTGACGAAATTCGAAAATTTGACGAAATTTGACGAAATTCGAAAATTTGACGAAATTCGAAAATTTGACGAAATTTGAAAATTTGACGAAATTTGAAAATTTGACGAAAATCGAAAATTTGACGAAATTACAAAATCTGACGAAATTCAGAAAATTTGACGAAAGTAATTCTCTATCTGCCACCATTCAAGAAATATCTCTAAAACCCCAATTTCCAACTTTTGACATTTTTCACATATGCCCCTCTGTTCTACTCGTAAAACTCTGAGACTTTGCCGAAGAAAGTAATTCTCTATCTCTCATAACCCAAAAAAATATTAGTCCTTTCATCCTACGCTCGAGTAGCTCAAAATTTGGTCACTCTAATCACTCTAGCTCAAACGAATTTGACCCGATTTTTTTAATTATTTTTTTGTTCGAATCGTGTTACGAATACCTTTCATTTGATGGGTCGCACGCCTCTGTAGGTTTCAATACAGCTAAGCTACAGCCGAAAACGCGTTCCCGACCCTCGAAAACCACACTCAGAAACCACTTCGAGGACAATAAAACAAAATTCTGGTTTTTCCTGGCGTATCACATTTTCATTTTTCTGCCCACCCTGAGGTTCCTGCAAAATTTCATGGAGATTGGCGGACTTGTTTCCGAGATCGACCGTCGGCAGATAGACAGACAGATAGATAGATAACATACAGAGTAAGTTGAAAGATTTTGATTGTTTGGGAAAAGTCAATTTGGTGTATTTTCTATGAAAAGTGCCAATTTCGAAACGATGTATCTCCGGTAATTTTAAAGCTACATAGTCGAGTGATAGCTCGTTTTGCTCGTATTTGAAGCGCGAATAAGATAGAATAGGATTTGTGGTGATACAGGCCAAAGGAAAGAAACTTAAATTCTCGCCTATATATAGTTGCCGCGTCTCAAAAAAAATTCTTCGTTCTTTTTTTGGACGCTACCGCTCCGGACATGATAATTCAATCAATTTTGACCTGACCTGAATTTACTTGAAACCTGAATACGATCAGGTCAGACTATTACTGATTCTGGATATTTTTTCAAAGGATTTTTTTCGATTTTCTTCTTTTGTAAACGTTTTGCTAAATGAACTGCTGCAGGATTTTCACATTTTCACTTAGCCTTTTTTCCCACAGCCTGTTTTCGAGAATGCTGAAATCGTTTTTTTTATTCGCTTATAAACTGGTTAATAACTCAAAATGAAGAAGCTGCTGTCACTCTTGATTTGTCGGAAAAAGTTTAAATTGAAAATATTTTGCATTTCATAAATTTGCGAGAAATGTAATTTGCGCTCTTTCTCCACATAATTCTACATAGCATACAGGCCTCCCACACCTCCTAAAATCTCTTAAAACTCCTAATATTTCAAAAATGCTCCTAAAATCTCCTAAATCTCCAAAAACTACTAAAAAGTGACTTCGAAGAGTTCATTAAACTCATATAAATCAACAGCGTGAATTTAACTGACAATACTTCGTACAAGAAATAGAGACTTCCCACCAATATAGCCATTGTAAAGTTAAAAATATGCGTTTTAAACAAGAAATTTGGCTTATCAGAATTAGTACAATGATGAATTTATCACATTCTACATCGAGCTATTTGTATAAGGAAAGGGTTTTAAAGAATATAGTCTTCGGTTAGTTTAACCAGTGAACTTTGACAAGTCTACCCACGTAAATTATATGGGTAGACAGACCTGTCAAAATTTTCACAGAGAACTTTACAGGATATTACTGTACGCACTCTATTACCATTAAGGTGACAACTGTCAAAATACGAATTCTTAAATTCGCTAGAATCAATGTCCAGACGTAGTGTTAAATTTGAAACGACATCATTAGTTAAAGCACCGTGGCATAACCTATTAAAATTCGTGAAAATTCTCAAGGAATTCAAGAAACCTAGAACTTTCTCAAATTTTCAAGAATTTCAATTCTCTCATACAGCAGGGCCGTACTCATCAACGAATTTCAGCATCCTTATACAAAGCATTCACGGTCATTACAGCAATGTAAACGACGGTCGTTTATACCATTAATTCTAACGGCAAAATTTCCCTTGATATTGCAATTATGAAAAACTTTCGTGCATGTGAAACGACGTTTAGAAATTAATGCACTTTTAAATTTTCATTTATGAAATTTTCCGGTTCAATTTTTAGACAATAAATTTGTGTCTATGTTACGGTTGGAAAATGTTGCACGAAATACTATCGAAAAGAACAACAAAAAGTGAAAGAAAACTGAAAATTGGCTACGATATTTTCGAACGATATTCTGGATTTTATTTCGTTTTTTTTTTGTACTCTTTAAATTATATAAGCGTTTTTAATGGGAAATATCACACATCCCCCTCAATATTTATACGGTGATATAACCTGGTATATCGTCAATTTGAAATTTCGCACGCCATTTCTATCAAGATTAGGAAATTCACTCATTTACAATACACGAAAAAAAAAAAACGAAAATATTTAAAGTCTCACCATTTTATGCGATGTCACAGAAAGAAAAAAGCCCCGTATAGCATTTGTGTTGTATACGCTAACGCTACGTACTCATCGTGCCGGCAAAGGAATATTATACGTTTTTCAGTTGAATGTGGAGAGGTATAAGTTTTCAAGTATCAACCACTCACACGCAATATGATTTCCTTTGCAGATATATTTTATTATTCGATTGAACTTGAATATGTTAAAAGTTTCTCGATTTTGCGATATTAGACACTTATAGGAAAGTTGTGTGTGCTGTGTGTGTATGCTTTTGTTTATTTATGGAGGAGGAAATGTATTTAGGAACACATTCATTATGGTGCAAAATTTATTGTTGAGAATGTCTTCGTATGGTGTGTTGAATTTGGATTGGTTGGTAAAGTATATTTTCATTTACATATTGTTAGACGTTATGCGTAGTATTACATAGAAATAGAAATATTATATTTAAATGGAAGAGATTGCATTATAATGTTGTATACATTTCTGCCATGTGTACACGAAACTTGTGTTCGAACGAATGTATGTTTTTGTTATGCTTTATCGCGAACAAATATTTTGTTTTAATTTTCCCCGTGGTATACGGGAGGTGTTGGAAATGAAAGGCTTTCGGTTTTATTGTGGAAAATGTTGAATATGGTTTTTGCATAGATTTTCTTCGTCTTCCTTCGTCGAATGCATATATATATATTTGGCGGAATATCAACTGCATTGTGTTCAGCTATCAGGTGAAACGGTTTGACTTTGTTGCACAAAAAGCGCTTTTGTTCGGATAAATGTTGTGTAACGAAAATAGCGATTTTAAATTTCATTGCGGAAAAGTTATTCCAGCAAGACTTCCTTGAATATTCTACCCCCGTATATACACGCTCTTGTAAATTGTGTTGCGCCATTGAATTGCATAATTCTTATAAAGAATGCGACATTGACAATCTTTTCGAATTCAACGTTATTCGTGAATGTGAATACTTAAGATAGCATCAAATTAGCAATTACAAAATATTTAAATAGACTCACAATGTAGTTGTTACATGCAACATTTTATGAACTGAACGAATAGTACCTAACTGTACTTAAGATAAGAATGAATTGTTGAAACATGCAAAAGACACGATAGGGAGTCCTGTGTGCTTCGTTACCTGGCTACCTTAATGCTGAAAGGATTAGCGAGATTCTCTGGCTTTTTTTTGTGTTGAAGATGTTTTGCACGGAACTTGAATATTAAAAAAAAAAATTGGTGAAGAAGCGCAGAGAACTCTCGACATTGTCATTCCTGATTTTCCCCATAAAATTTACAGGAATTTTAAGGAAGAGGACTAGTGAATTCTGACGTCAGTGGCATAAAATCGCCCTATTGCTGTACGTTCGCGGTGCGTTCAAAACTCTCCTGTACTAAAACAGAAGCTCATCCATTTGTTATTTCGAACTGGATTTAATTTTCAGATGACTAAGACGTTCCTCTAATCGAATGATTATTTATTGTACGGAAGTTAGATTGAATATTCACTCTTTACTTACTTAAAATGAAACGACGAACTTGTAAAAATACTTGTAAATTGTTATTTTGAATTCATTGGAATAAATAAATAAAACTTACTTCGTAAGAAATTGGTCAAAAAAATGTCGGCGCTGAGAGTACGTGAGTAAAAATAAAAGTCTCAAAGTTTCGAAAAGAGGCAATACAGAGGATTTGAGACCGTGAGACGTCTCTTTTCGACCTTTTGAGACTTTTAATTTGACTCGGGTAGGTTCACGTGGTGTTTGCATGACAAATGCCAATAAAGTTCCAAGATATCTAGGGAATGAAAGGCCTCTGACGAAAATGGTTCTCTGTTGAATGACTGATTTTAAGCCAATGAGCAGAGAAATTAGTTTTTCACCAGAGATTACTTCATTGTACAGAATTAATGAGAATGATACAATTATACATTCAACACTTCCGTCTAATTCTTATGAATTCTGCCAAAAAAAAGAAAGCGACCTCCCTCTAGTTAATGAGAAAAAATCAAACAGAATAGTTTTTTACATGCTACAGTCGAAGAAATTTAGTTTTCGGGTTTTCCAAAGGTATTAATCTTATTTAACCCACACTTTATCCCACAACAATGGAATCCACAAATTTAAATTTAGTTAACACAGCGGTCACAAAGACGGCGCTGCAGTCACGATTTCAAAATGTGATATAGGGTGGATAAACTAAATTTTGGTTTTAGCTACATTTTCGCTTGGTTTTTAATTATTACATTAGGCTTCTAAATTAAGAATATCTTTACGCAATATAAAACGTTTGAGTTTGAAAAAAGAGGTTTTGTATCAGTGAACAATATAGGAAAACGTTCAGTACGTCTCAACAAACAAGAGAACGTAAAACATATTTGTTCATTTAGCCACCCTACGTCCGTCATAGCGTCTACTGTCTTCAAAAACATATAGTGCGCTTGTCATGATATGTAGTTATCAGAAGTTTGTTTATTTATGTGTCTCATCTAAAATGCTCGCCAGCAAAATTTTGATCATTAAATTCAACGGCAAAATTGATCTAAATGTTAAAATAATTGTGAATAATAGTGAAGTTAATGTGATTTTGTTTTCTCCTCATAAAGGAATTTGCATCAGTTCGATGTTAAGTGCGGAGCACCATTAGAAAAAAAAACTTGTCGCTTAAGAATGGTCAAAAAGTTGCTGGACGCAGTAGCTACAACTAATGCTTTGCAGGATATAGAATAAAAATTAGAGAAACACCAAGAGCCGTCCATTTGAAATCATCATCATCATCATTTCAACTAAAGGCTTTTTTTTTAAACGAAACGGAAGTTCGCTTGTATCATTCGGAACATTCTTTTTGCAAAATTACAATTTGGCATAGTAAATAAATTCAACTCTTTGTATAAGTGAAGCTCATGATTGAGCTCAATCATGAAAACAGAATCTGGTCAGGAATAAGATAAGAATATGAATATATGACGAACTTCAAAGTTCATGATTTATAAATGCCTGCTCATGCAGTTATGCTTGCTGTTACGATTTCCAAAGAATTTTAATATCAAACAGAAGTACAATTTCCGAATCGGTTTTCTATTTATTTTATTGTATTTCCGACCTCGTTCTAGAGTAATAAAATTTTCTGTGGATCATTTCTAACTTCATGAAAATATTAAGATGGAAAACCTCAGAAACATTCACATAAAAATTATGTTTTCCTAACTAGTGTTGAAATAGCCTTTTTGCATTCATTAGGAAAATAACTACTGGACAGTCGAGACGGTTTACTTGTAGTCCGAAATTATATTTTGGCTTCGTAGAACACAGATAAACACAAGAGGAATTATATGATATGCGGTACAGTAAATAAATAAAAAGTTGGACTAAGTGTTGCTTTAAAAAAAAATCTTCTGGAAGTGTATCCATCCACACAGCACTGAAGTATCGTCAAAGTCAAATCTACAATATTGTATTATTTGGTGATTTGTCATATTTTGGAGTTTCTTCACACTTTGGCGATTTTTCTTGACAATTCATCATATTTAGTTGATTTGTTAAATCATCAAGAAAAGTCTCAGAAGTGTGAAGATACGCCATAAAGACAAATTTTCAATTCTCTATGATCCTTGGAGTTTCTTTACTATTGGGCGATATTTCTTGGTTTTTCTTCACAATATGACGATTTTTCTTGTTGAGTTTTCAAATCAACCATAATCAACCATAATGATGAATTGCCAAGAAGAATCGATAGAGTGTTAAGAAGAGAAAAATCGCCAGAGTGTGAAGAAACGCCAAAGTGTAAAAATACGTTTTTAAAATGTCTTTACATTATCTTTCGTAAAATGATAGGTTACTCGGGATCTTTCGTTAAATTATGAATTGCCCAGGATCGAACAAGATGCCTTTACTTTACCTGACGTAAAATAAGAGTTTCCTTAGGATCGAACCAGGCAGCATTTCGTAACCTTTATAAAAGGATAGATTCACTAGCATCGAACAAATACCGCCTTTGCGATACCTTTCGTAAAAGGATAAATTTCCAAGGATTGAACAAAATCATTGTGGTTGATTTGTTTAATCACCACGAAGAATTGCCAAAGTGTGAAGAAACGCAACAAAGACAAATTTATCATTATTTGTTTCTGTCGGCGTTTCTTCACACCTTGCCGATTTTTTATTTTTGGCGATTCTTCACGGGAATCTTGATTCACGACGGCTACGAGCTTTAGCGAAAAAGAATGTTGTTCCGATCCAAATCTGAGAGCGAACCTCCGTTTCGTTAAAAAAAAGCCTCACTTGAAATGATGATGATGAAGATTTCAAATGGACGGCTCTTGGTGTTTCTCTAATTTTTATTCTATATCCTGCAAAGCATTAGTTGGACCTACTGCGTCCAGCAACTTTTTGATCATTCTTAAGCGACAAGTTTTTTTTCTAATGGTGCTCCGCACTTTTCATCGAGTTGATGCAAATTCCTTTATGAGGAGAAAACAAAATCACATTAACTTCACTATTATTCACAATTATTTTAACATTTAGATCAATTTTGCCGTTGAATTTAATGATCAAAATTTTGCTGGCGAGCATTTTAGATGAGACACATAAATAAACTAACTTCTGATAACTACATATCATGACAAGCGCACAATATGTTTTTGAAGACAATAGAAGCTATGACGGACGTAGGGTGGCTAAATGTACAAATATGTTTTACGTTCTTTTGTTTGTTGAGACGTACTGAACGCTTTCCTATATTGTTCACTGATACAAAACCTCTTTTTTCAAACTCAAACGTTTTATATTGCATAAAGATATTCTTAATTTAGAAGCCTAATGTAATAATTAAAAACCAAGCGAAAATGTAGCTAAAACCAAAATTTAGTTTATCCACCCTATATCACATTTTGAAATCGTGACTGCAGCGCCGTCTTTGTGACCGCTGTGTTAACTAAATTTAAATTTGTGGATTCCATTGTTGTGGGATAAAGTGTGGGTTAAATAAGATTAATACCTTTGGAAAACCCGAAAACTAAATTTCTTCGACTGTACATGCGTCGAAAACCGTACTTTTCATGTTTCGAGCACTACTTTCGACGCTCTCAGCATGTAAAATCCATTGCATAACTCGGGATAAAAATAAAAAGTCTCGTTTTCGTGTGTTTATCGACCTCGGCTTCGCCTCTGATCAACAAAATTCACACGAATATTTTTTTTTTATATTGGGCGGAGAAAAAGTGGGACGAAGTCTCTTGTTCCCTTGTTATGTTATGTGATTGGTCTTCATCTTCTCTTTTTTTTTCATCCTTGTTTGCTCAAATTCTGTTGCCTTCTAGATCTTGTCTTCTTTTGCTTTTCTGTTGTTTTCTGTTCAGCTCTTTTCTTAAACTTGACAGAGGTCGTTGCCGTTTTTCTGTTTCTACTTTAATCATTCCATGTACTGTCGTCAACTTTCTTTTGCTTCACATTCCAAATAATAATCCGTTTTCAGTCAGTGTCAGTACGCTTTGTCTTCCGATTGTTCTTTTTTTCATCATAACTTCGTACAGAGCTACACTAATTCCATTTACTCAAGTCATAAGTAATTAACTTCTATTATCCACTACCCTATCCTCTATCTGGGCCTATAACCTGTTAGAAGTTCCAATCTATCTAGCGAATAGAGACCTTAAACCAAACGAGCACCAGATCCTAGTTGATTGTTATGCATGGAATTAATGAGAATGGTACACAATTGCCTTTGAATGGCTTTTAGCAGAACCAAACATATTGTCCGATGGGGTACAGTCATAGGTTCCTAAATCGCTTTTACATAGATTTTGAACTCCACGATCATAAAAGTCGAGAACAACAATAAAACGCACTTGAATTTAAATATTTATTTAAAAAAAAAAAAAAAATTCAGAAGAATTTATGGAAGAAATGCTTTACCCCCATATCAAGTCTAGTTGACACCTTTTCCACCAAGCTGCAAGACGAATATTTAACACTCATCATGTCAACTTAAATAAAAAAAAAAATCGAAAAACATAAACGTTTGAACCAGAATATAATTCAACGAAACGTGACAGTAAAATTTTCACTAAATTTATTATTTTTTTTCTTCGTTCTTTCGGTTGGTGTTTTTGTGTTGAACGCCAGTAGAATAAAGTGAAACGCGTTACAAACATACATATATGACATTGCACGCATCGGATCGGCATTTTGAAAGAACTCATGAAAGGCGAGAAATTGATAAGCTCAAAGATGCTTTATTACCATCAAAAGAACCTCGCTCATATGCAAATGTAAGCCAGCTATGGTTTATTTAACGTTACAGTACGCATCACATGAAAGCAGTTATGAGTGTATGAAAGAATAAAAAGAAATAAATAAAAAAATATTTGAATCCGACGAACTAAAAATATGCATGAGCTGAGCATATATCGCGTGGTCTTCTTTTTCTTTATTATTATTATTTTTTTGAGTATATTTGTTAATCAACTTCATCTTGAAATATTTTTTTTATCTTTTTTAGTATTCGTTGCTCGGGATTTGTGGAGAACATGAACATAATTTGATTGTGTACTTAATGTTTTGAATAAATTAGTTTTACATGTGCGGCACAGCAAGAATCATAGTCATCTCAATGGATACATTATTCATATACAATATTTTACATGATGGGCTTAACCAACGTGTTGAACAGTTTTATGTGCTCATATGGACAATATACATATTCGGTTCGATATATATGTGTGTCCTTATAAAGAGCACATAAATATGCTAAAGCAAACAAAGTATAAATTACCCTCCAAGTATGTTATATATATGTATTGCTATATGGATGATGTCCATCAAAGGCGGTATGTCATGATGGAAAATCGAGTGCGTGATTGTTTTTGCAGATAATAAAATTTGTAAATAATTTTAATAATTTGTTAGGAAATTACGATAATTTAGCACACCATTTACTCGCACAAAAAGAAACAAGGGAACGGTGATGATCAACAACAACGGAGGGTTTAATGTGTATCTGACCTGACGGATTTAACACGTACCATATTGTGTTTATCAGATAAATCATAATTCTTAGTATACCACTGGCCGTAATCAAATTTAACACACAAACACACACACGCCACGTTCTCTGATTTTTAACTTCATTTTCTGATATGATGAAACTTTCATCGTGATGGGCATAACAATAGGGAATGAGAATATTATAATCAGTTGTGCCGCTCGCTTTATATATTCTGATTCTATGGCCGATGTCATTTTAATTTTTGGTCCAGTACTATTGAGTGCGAATAAAACCTTGGATAAGCCAATCTAGTTGGATGGTTGTTTATTACCTTGATTGAATCATTTTTACAATATTTTATAATCTCATACCGTTAAGGCCATGTTAAGGCTGTTTACATAACGATGCAAACATTGCGATAGTAAACACCTTAACCCAGACCGTGCAGCCTTCTCGCTCGTCCGTCGCCATGTAAATAAGCAACTAACACACTAACGCTGAATTAAGTTGGAAAGCCGTCCGTTGCTGCAATTGAAATATTATATTATATTTGTAATTTGCATTTTTTTGAATAATAAAGTTCGTTAAGTTAAGTTAAGTCATCCGTCCATAATATTTAAATGATTCAAAGTTATTTGTAAGCTAAATTTTGGTAAAATAAAATTTCAAGAAAAAAATAATAAATAATTTTTAATTATACATAAAATATGTCCTCAATTGTCCTTTCCTTCCGGACCTACTCTTACTTCACGTATTGTTAGTTAAAAATGTTATTTTAGAACAAAAGAAATGGTTAAGCTTAAAGCTTTACATCGCTGTTTCATACATATTGTTGTCTAATGGATTTTTAATTAAACCAAAAATTTGTCCTTTCTAAGTACATTCGACTGAGTATTTTTTTCTCAAATTATTTATTTCACACGCAGAATGCGTCACCACAAGAAATATCAGTTACTTTGTAAGTTATAACACAAAGAGGTGCGTCACCTTCACCCTGATTTTATATAATATTGACAATTATGACGCTTTTTTTATGAGATAAATATTTCATGTACTGATGTTGAAAAAGATTGTTCACAGTTGAGCGCACTTGGGAACTGCCCCCAAGGCCCTGCCTGTGCCCTCTTTTCTTCCCGTAGGAATCGGCGAGGAGTTAGGTCCGAAATGAGGCAACGTTAAGGAGAGTTTGCTTATAACTGATACACAATGATCGTATAAACAGTTTCTCATTGCCTAACAAGGAGTTAGGTTAATTGATCGCCTATCGAATGATCGCTAACCCGAAAGAAATTCAAAACTAATGTGAACTATATACAACGTATACCGGCGGCAATGAGTGGTAAAACAAGACACATTCGCTACACATGTTTGTGCTATGCAAATGGATCAAGTAAGGACACCTATCTTACCAATACCGGCGGCAATGAGGGGTAAAACAAGACACATTCGCTACACATGTTTGTGCTATGCAAATGGATCAAGTAAGGACACCTATCTTACCAGTGGAAAGTTCACATTAGAATCGAATTTCTTTGAAAAATTAGCTGTTACACATTGGTGGGTGACAGAGAAATGATAACAGATGACATGGCACCGGCCCAGCGCCATCTGTTATCATTTCTCTGATGGCTGACAATTTTCCTAACGTGGCGTCGCATCTATCCTCAACCTAATGTGGCAATTTCAAGGAGAGTTTGCTTATAACGGATACACAATGATCGTATAAACGGTTTCTCATTGCCTTACAAGGAGTTAGGTCAATTGATCACCTGTCAAATGATCGCTAACCCGAAAGAAATTCAAAACTAATGCAAACTATATACTACAACGTATACCGGCGGCAATGAGTGGTAAGACAAGACACATTTGCTACTCATGTTTGTGCTATGCAAATGGATCAAGTAAGGACACCTATCTTACCAGTGGAAAGTTCACATTAGAATCGAATTTCTTTGCAAAATTAGCTGTTACACATCGGTGGTAGACAAATTTCCCTAACGTGATGTCCTATCCTTCGCTAACTTATTCATACCTAACTAAACCCTACTAATACCCTACTCTACCCCTCTGCGTTTTCACGGGCTTGGGACCGGTAAATAGCATGTGAAGCGTGCTATTTAGCCGCATTAGTAGATATTGCTGTCATTCAAGCGACCGACATTAAAACCTAGAGCGCAATATAAGTATGCACACAACACATATCAACTAGCATAGCAAACGATATCAGCACAACCAAACATACCACACAGTGCAACAATTCTCTTCTGTATCCTTATTATACATGAGTGGCTAACAAAAACAGCAGTACTTTGCTTTGATTGGTTTACTCTTTGGCAGAGATGTTTACTCTTTGACAGCCAATCATCGACTAAAGTATGTCCTTGTTTTGACAGAGATATGTACTCTTTGACAGCCAATCATCGACTGAAGTAAACCATTGTTTTGGCAGAGATGTTTTCTCTTTGACAGATAATCATCGACTGAAGTATGTCCTTGTTTTGACAGAGATATTTACTCTTTGACAGCCAATCATCGACTGAAGTAAACCATTGTTTTTCAGAGATGTTTACTCTTTGACAGCCAATCATCGACTAAAGTATGTCCTTGTTTTCAGAGATGTTTACTCTTCGACAGCCAATCATCGACTGAAGTAATCATTGTTTCGGCAGAGATGTTTACTCTTTGACAGATAATCATCGACTAAAGTATGTCCTTGTTTTGAAAGAGATATTTACTCTTTGACAGCCAATCATCGACTGAAGTAAACCATTGTTTTTCAGAGATGTTTACTCTTTGACAGACAATCATCGACTGAAGTATGTCCTTGTTTTGGCAGAGATGTTTACTCTTCGACAGCCAATCATCGACTGAAGTAATCATTGTTTTGGCAGAGATGTTTACTCTTTGACAGATAATCATCGACTGAAGTATGTCCTTGTTTTGACAGAGATATTTACTCTTTGACAGCCAATCATCGACTGAAGTAAACCATTGTTTTTCAGAGATGTTTACTCTTTGACAGCCAATCATCGACTAAAGTATGTCCTTGTTTTCAGAGATGTTTACTCTTCGACAGCCAATCATCGACTGAAGTAATCATTGTTTTGACAGAAAATCATCGACTAAAGTATGTCCTTGTTTTGACAGAGATATTTACTCTTTGACAGCCAATCATCGACTGAAGTAAACCATTGTTTTTTAGAGATGTTTACTCTTTGACAGCCAATCATCGACTAAAGTATGTCCTTGTTTTGGCATAGATATTTACTCTTTGACAGCTAATCATCGACTGAGTATACCATTGTTTTTCAGAGATGTTTATTCTTTGACAGACAATCATCGATTGAAGTGTGTCCTTGTTTTGGCAACGATGTTTACTCTTTTACAGCCAATCACCGACTAAAGTATGTCCTTGTTTTGGCAGAGATGTTTACTCTTTGACAGCCAATCATCGACTGAAGTATGTCCTTGTTTTGGTAGAGATGTTTTCTCTCTGACAGCCAATCACCGACTAAAGTATGTCTTGTTTTGGTAGAGATGTTTACTCTTTGACAGCCAATCATCGACTGAAGTATGTTCTTGTTTTGACAGAGATGTTTACTCTTTGACAGCTGGTCACCGACTAAAGTATGTCCTTGTTTTAGCAGAGATGTTTACTCTTTGACAGCTGGTCACCGACTAAAGTATGTCCTTGTTTTGGCAGAGATGTTTACTCTTTGACAGCTGATCACCGACTAAAGTATGTCCTTGTTTTGGCGGAGATGTCTCTTCTTCGACAGCCAATCATCGACTGAATGTCCTTGATTTGGCATAGATGTTTACTCTTTGACAGCTCATCACAGATTGAAGTTAGTTTATAGAATATCAAAAACTAAATTATTGTATCGGTGATAGTGATTTAAGATGCCTAGGAAGTTTAAGAATGAAAAATAAGCTGATCAAAATTACATTGCAATAATTGTCAGTCAAAGGTGGGACCTAGTTAATTCTGTGCATGTTGTGTGGTAATACATATGTATAGATTGAACTAGCGTACTGTTCACCATTTTCTTTATTTTTCCAACTTTAATTGTTGCCCTGAGTCAATATCAACATGAAACTATACAAAAATCTATTAGTCATGGAAGTCGATTTAATTGAAATTCACTAGTGCGTTTATAATCAAAATTAAAGAACACATGCACCCTATGCACCACATAGTGTTGTGCTACTTGCATTCTTTATTTAAAAAAAAAAAAAATTCAATAACAGTAACAAAATCTCGTGCATTTACAGTCATATCGTCGCATAATGTAATACAAAGAGAGATTGGGGACTCACCAAACCAAACGTGACATCGATCTTATTTCTGAACTAACGATTCGTTTCACTTAGATTATTTTCAAATAGTTTTCTGGATGGCAGAAATACACATTAAAACTTTGGTGAATGTGCTTGTTGTTCCGTCCTTACAACATATATATAAATACGATGTCTTTTGTGAAGATAACTTAAAAACATTTTTGTTATTGAAATTGAAAACAATATAACACAAACAAACACATCAAATCTCAACTGCAGCGGTCCGTTGATAATTAGGTTTAGGAAAATGTCTGCATTTTTGTTTTCTGGAATAAAGCAGCAACTGGATTTCGTCTTTCTTTCTCGTCTTTTTTTTTAGTGTTGTTGTTGCTGTTGTGTGAATAAAATTTGTGACAATGCAATGTTAAATTTTCGACAGACACATGCAAGGAATTGTTTTCATAAAATTGTTCATTGTTTGCAAGTTTTGATGTGCAGAACAAATTATTTCATACGTGAACTGTGTATCAAAGTGAATTTAATTTAAAATGTCAACGTCTTAACGAAATATTTTTCATGAATAGGAAAAATACTTTTTTTTTGCTTTAATCTGGACAAAATGTGTCGCAGACGTAAGAAACGAATACGACTAGTTGACTTATGTCACTGTTATCAGTTGCTATTAGTATTTGGCTCACCTTCAATTACAATTTAAAAACCACTCCCTGCGCTCTAATGCAGGACATCTGAATCAAAAATTAAGAGAAATTCTGACAAAAATTTTATTGACCAAATCTCTACCCAATCTAAACTCGCGCTGTATCCATAGTCCTGTTATACCACATTATTACGTCACAAACGTCGCTTAAATTTAGACGTGAATTTATTTGTATCAGCTGTTGGATCATTTTTGTCAGCAGTGCCTCCTTTTTCTATATGGGCAAAGGGGGCAATTTCCCTTGGCTTCCACAGACATTTAGGGCCTGCGCCTAAAAATCTGGCTCCTAAGTCCACAAAATGCGTTTTTTGATTCGCCTTAACATATACATTTGACAATCAAAAATTTCTCTTGGCGCCAAACAGCTAAAGACGGCAATGACGAGTCTGAGTTTGAATTGAAAAACAGCTGAAACTCATGTCTAAATTTTACTGACGTCGACTGTACCAAATGAATTTCAAAACTTTAATTAAAATTAATTAATTTGTCTACGTCTTGCTCACCTCATTTAACTCCATTTCAGAAAAAATTGCTTGGAATGTTTAACAACATCTGTCTTATGACCAGCATTTGTACCGTATGGTAAAATACTGAAAACCTGAATAAATTGCCGCCATTCCCGTGAACGATTTCAGGCACATAAAATTAATGAAAACGCGATCGCTACAAATTACTGGACTTTTATTTCCGAAGGCTCTTCAAACACCAAAAAATAAGCGAATATAATTCAAAACGATGACGGGCTGTTTAATCGTAAGTTTTCTTTTATTTGTCAATTAGTTGGTGAATCAAATGAATGTGGTCCAATAAAATGTGTGCTTAAAACGTAATGCTTTATCTTCTGCACTGGACTGCGTATATTACCTTCTTCAAATGCAAGAGGATGAAGATAATAAAACAAAACAAAAAATCTTCCACAAAATTATTTTAATCGTCGATAATGAGCACAAAACAAAAATCATCAACGGACACAATAAACATTTCTGTGGATATATTCAATTATTCACAATAAAAAATAATTAATTTTTCAAAGTAATACCTTTCCGTTCATCCGAATCGAAATTGATTTTAAATTTATAATACAAAATTGACCATCAAATTTCGTTATTATTTTCATATACAATCGTATTTAGTGATGCACAAAATGCAATCAGAGAATCAGAGTAATTTCGTCTGCATATTAATGCAAAGTTATGATTGAGTAGAATCTTGTAGGTAGGGCCCGAAAGCTTAAGCTGGATACATTTCTGAAAAAAAAAAAGGATTGTGATAAAGTTGAGAGAAATTGTATGGCCTTTCTGTCACTTTTTTCGCTAATAGTGAAATAATGACAGATAGTCCTGTCAAAATTTCGTTTCGCAGCTTAGCGAAATATACTGACGCCAGGTCAAGGGCCCTCTCAATAGAACAATTGATAAATTAAACTGAAAGATCATATATTTGAATGTGTATGTGACAGCTCCCTGTACAGACAGTACTCGGGACTCTAAATGTCAAAAGTGAAGGGACTCATAATGTCAAAAGCAAAGCAAAGTTGACGTTTTCGTGTTAGTGGTGTGTGTGATATAATTTTTCAATGAGTTTCGGTCATAATTCCTCTAGGTAGTCTACCTCTATGCGCCAGGTTAAAGTCAAGTATATAATCCGTCAGTGAAATGAAATTTCGACAGAAAATGTGTCGGTCATCTCGTCATCTGTCAAAATTTCCAGCTCATGTGGAAAAATGTAATTCTCATAGCACCGACCTCTTTCAAACCAAGGAGGGTTACTAGCTTAAGCTGCTTAGCTAGGGATGAGACAAGGAGGGTTACTAGCTTAAGATGAGACACAGTTCGTGAAAAATGCACACAAAATCGAACGCTGCAAAATACTGAGTTTACACTGAGCTCGCAAAATATTTGACAGCCAGCTCATACATTTTATGTCATATTTTGCAAGAATTTAGATCGTCAGCTCGAGTGGGACGAGGATTTAGAGTAATTCTTCTCGTTATTTCAAATGAATCAAGACCACCACTTAAAAGGTCAAAAGTAAACAATGCACAGGCATTTATCCTGCGTCTAGCAAGCGGTTCAATGTCGATGGAGCAACATCTGTCAATGTAAGGTGGAAGTTTATAGTTCTCGTCACGTCTGAGTGCAAACATCAAAAACTTCTTCTGAATCGATTCAATCCTATCAATGAAAGTTTCTTGATACGGGTGCCAAACGACCGAAGCATATTCCAGATACGAACGTACATGTGCGAAATATAAACTCTTCAAGGTTTTGACATTCTTAAACTCCTTACAAGTCCTGATGACAAAACCGAGCATCGAATAAGACTTAGCGATTACGTATTCGACGTGTTTACCAAAGGTCAGTTTTTCATCCATGAGAACTCCTAAGTCTTTCACCAGTTTCAAGCGAGTCACCACAGAATCGTTGATAGAGTAATTGAATTCAATCTTTGACCTTTTTTGCTCATCATTACTCTGACATATATATAGGTTTTACTATTGTGAAGTGACCACTGACACTCAGCCATAATAACTGCTAACGAATAGCTTCCGTTTTTCAATAACAGTCGAAAACGAAAATCATATGATGAGAATCTGTTCGTCACCTTTATGAAACGATGGAAAATAGTTATAGTGCATATAGTGCATAGACTGTAGTGCATATAGTGCATATAGTGCATAATGCAGAAGTTTGGCCTTTATAGACAATATACCACAGAAACTACAAAGGATAAAATGAACTGCATCAACTGTATACATAAACCATACGAGCATTCATAGCGACTGGAAAAAAAAATTGTTCAATCAATGTGCAATGTATGTTTGTACGGTAATTGGTTATTCGTAATTTATGGGTATTGATATGCTTAAATGATTTTACAAAATACAAAACACAAATAAATGAAAAAAAAAGATAAACTCAGAATCTCATTATGTGCATATAAATACGAGTATGTTGTACAAATCACTTTCCATTACGCTAAATGCATTCTGAAGCCCTTTGATGTAATGATATTCGTGCAAACGGCTTTAAAGTCTATTAAGCGAACGTTACATTCAGTTGAATTTTGTTACTACGATGAGAGATATTCGCGGTTGAAAATGGAGCAGGTAACCTAACTAACCGCGTGTTTGCGGTTTATGTTTTTTTTTTATTTTAATAAATAAATTTAATGTTCCATTTGATTGTTAGTTACGTTGTTGTTGTTGTTGTTGCTGTATCATGTTATAGATGTTTTTATATTGAACGTCCTTAGTACTACATGGTAAATTCAGTCTAATTTATCTGATTACAGTAATGTTAAATATTTGTTTACTTTTCAGATTTATTGTGGAGCCTAACCAGATAAATGGTGACAGATGGCGTTGATTCCTGAGCGCACGCCATCTGTTATCAATTCCACGAGATTAACGTGATCTTACATTTTGATTGACATCCGCCTATATGGAGAGATGCATATGATACAACATAAATGGCCTGTTTCAAAGTATTTCATGCAAACCAACCACAACCTCATTTTCAGATCATTGCTCAGCACTTTTATCTTGATGTATCGTACGTAATAACATGATCCGTTCTTTCTCTCAGATCTTTGTCACCTAGGTTACATAGACTAATATTTCTACATTTTTAAATGTTGACAATCTCTTGAAAATTTTCTCACCTGAACTGTCATCAGATAGAGCGTATTTGAGTGGAGAAAATAAGGTTATTCACGCCGCACGAATGAAAAGAAATTTCTCTCATTCACAAATCCTCGTTTTTATACATAAATCCTTACTTTAACGTACGCAATTTATACATTGATTCAATCATTTCCACACATTTTCTTTTCGAAACGATGGCATTGCTACACCTGATTGGGTCGGACGAAAACGTTTAAAGCACATTGATTGCCGATCGAATCTTTATCGAACAATAGAATTTAAATGATCGCAAAAGCAAAATTGGATGTATGTGTAGTGTATGGTTACCGTTCACAGACGTTTATCGGTGCTAAAATCGATAATAATAACGAACTGTTTAATAAACAGTGTATTTATACCTAGGTGGTAGTAGATACACATCTTTTTCGGGAAACAAATTTACACACAAGAGCGAATGGAATTGAAACAAACAAAAATAATTTGGGAAGATAAAGCAGTTTCTTGGGACGACGTTCCATATAAGGATTCGGTTCTTTCTCGGATTACCCGCTAACGTTTTGCATTCTAAAACGGAATATTTTCAAATTTTCAACATCAGTAGTGCCTTAGTATGTCTATAAGATGCGAAAACCAGTTTCGTTTATTTTATCAATTCTGCTCCGTACCTCTTCGGAGTGGTCGATACCAGAGGTTTTTATTATTTATTTTCGTTTATTTTACAGTTGATGAATCGTTTCAATTTTCCAATTGTTGCATTGTGTGTTCAGTTCATGTCAAATTAAACGGTGCATAAAAGATCACGCGATTAGCCGAGATCCATTGATCTGAAGGAACGATTAAATACGTTTAATACCTAAATGGTTTTGTACATAAATAAATGACAAGTTATGTATATTTTTGAACACATATTGTGTTCTGATATTTACACAGAAACAAAATAGTTATTTGTTTACCGAGGGGAGAAAATTGGAAATTCCAACAAGAGCGTAGCTCGAGTCGCAATTTCTCTAGATTCGGAATTTCTTACTTCTTAGATGAACCGCGAAACAAAAAACATCGATTCACCATAACATTTTAGAAAACATAAACAAAGTGACAGTTCAAGTGAGAAAGGACGGTAGAGAAAGTGCTGCACTTTTCTCACTAGAAATGTCATTTGACGAATCGTCAACAAAGCGCAATTTGCTTACAGACAGGAGAAAATAGGAAATTTCCAACAAGAACGAAGGACAGCAATTTCGCTCGAGTCGGATATTCTTACTCCTTTCAGAGCAGAGATGAGCACAGCGGTTTTCATACGTGCGAGATGTTATGAACCGTTTTTCACCGTGAAACCACAACCATAACATTTTTGAAAACAAAGTGACAGTTTAAGTGCGAAAAGTTATATTTTCTCGCCAGGGGAGAGAAAGTGCTACCTTTTTCTCACTAGAAATGTCATTTGACCAGGCTTCAATAAAACGCAGTTTTCTGATTGCCTTTTGAGGGGAGAAAATAGGGTTTTTCACGCCGCACCCATTAAAAATGTATTTTTAGTTGAGACTATAATCGAGACTATACAACAAATAAATGTAAAAATATCATCGGAACAAAAGGGAAACATAATTTTATTAAAGATGATTTTTGTTGTTGGATTTACTTGCATCCATCCATATGCATTGCATATTAATATTTCTGGAACGGATTTGACGTTCGGTTATTCATTTCGTAAGCTTAACAAAACACTCATCTGCGTTTGAGTTTTAAGAAAAAATATGAAAAATAATTTCCAGTGGGCTTGTACACAACAAAGGGAATTGATTTTTTGATAATTTTTTTCTTCTTCTTCAAAATTTTTATTTCTTTTAATTTGATTCAAGATTCTCTTGAACTGAAGGAGACGAGTAAGATTAATTGCTACTGAAAATTGTCATGTTCAATAAGCATTTATTCGATCAAAGATTACATTCAAGTCAAATAATGTGTAACGAATGAGAAAATAACCATTAAATGCTATTATTCATTCATCTCTTGTTATGTGGTTTTTCTTCCAATTTATTTATTTTTTTATTTTTTTAAATAATCACAACACCAATAAAGATAGAGGTGTGTTTCTGTGCATACCGTTTACGTCCATATTATAATAAAACTCTCACGATTCACGATAAATGATTGATTGATTGGTTCGGTTTTCGGTTATAGACTATATGGATGGGTGCATTGTGCCTTGTTTATGGCCACCAACACAATATATTATTTGTTATTTTTTTGGGTTGGAACAAGAATTAAAGTGTGTACACATATTGACTTGTGGCTCACTTTTTTAGTTTATTCGTTTGAAATACTAACGATCCGTGGTGAGTGTTTACTAAATAAACACATTGTCGTTCGATTCATTACTATAAATGTAATCCTTCTACCTACAGTCATTTACCAGTCTCATTTAATTCAATATTTATAATAATAAGTGCTGACTAGGGTAAGTAAGCACATGGTCGAATAATTCTACATTCTGTTCGCGCATTATTAACACACTTTTACAGGGTATCAAATCTGACATTATTTCTGTCACCGCTGCAATTGTTTTGCGAAATACATGACGTCATTGTTATTTTCATAGGATTTTTAAATGTACATTCCTGAGTATAAAAACTCTCAATCTCTTACTGGGTAATACGAGCTGTAGGACTTGTATTAAAACACACACAAAGACGAAGAAAGGGTTTTCCATACCCAGTTTCAACACAAGTCATCTACCCTGTATTACCCTGTAAGAGAGTGAGAGAGATATTTTCATACTCGGGTTAAGTGTCCATTCCACTCAACAAAAAGTGAGAGAGCCGTTAGAGAGTGAACTGTCAAATAAACAAAGGAAAAATTGAAAAATATCAATATCGTTTCGTCTCTCACACGGAGTATTTTTGGTAACGAGTAATTTCGCGCCGCGCGAGATTACACATATTATAGTGGAATTTCGCGCCCATACATTTTTCAATGGCTAACTTGATTTAGAGAATTTTTACGAGTACCTGGCGATAAATTGGCGGTAGATTCAGTTGAGTATCAGGCACATAAATTTTGGAGATGCGAATTTTATTCTAACACCCTAGAGCTTTTATATCAGAGATACCGGTATACTTAGAAAGTGTGGATTTTCCTTTTACAAAACGTTAGGATACCGGTATCCCAACTGAGACACACGTATTTTGTATCAAGGATACCGGTATCCCGACATAGAACGTGTGGATTTTCCTTTTACAAAACGTTAGGATACCGGTATCCCAACTGAGACACACGTATTTTGTATCAAGGATACGGGTATACCGACATAGAAAGTGTGGATTTTCCTTTTACAAAACGTTAGGATACCGGTATCCCAACTGAGATACACATATTTTGCATCAAGGATACCGGTATACCGACTTAGAAAGTGTGGATTTTCCTTTTACAAAACGTTAGGATACCGGTATCCCAACTGAGACACACGTATTTTGTATCAAGGATACCGGTATCCCGACATAGAACGTGTGGATTTTCCTTTTACAAAACGTTAGGATACCGGTATCCCAACTGAGACACACGTATTTTGTATCAAGGATACGGGTATACCGACATAGAAAGTGTGGATTTTCCTTTTACAAAACGTTAGGATACCGGTATCCCAACTGAGATACACATATTTTGCATCAAGGATACCGGTATACCGACATAGAAAGTGTGGATTTTCCTTTTACAAAACGTTAGGATACCGGTATCCCAACTGAGACACACGTATTTTGTATCAAGGATACCGGTATCCCGACATAGAACGTGTGGATTTTCCTTTTACAAAACGTTAGGATACCGGTATCCCAACTGAGACACACGTATTTTGTATCAAGGATACCGGTATACCGACATAGAAAGTGTGGATTTTCCTTTTACAAAACGTTAGGATACCGGTATCCCAACTGAGACACACGTATTTTGTATCAAGGATACCGGTATCCCGACATAGAACGTGTGGATTTTCCTTTTACAAAACGTTAGGATACCGGTATCCCAACTGAGACACACGTATTTTGTATCAAGGATACCGGTATCCCGACATAGAACGTGTGGATTTTCCTTTTACAAAACGTTAGGATACCGGTATCCCAACTGAGACACACGTATTTTGTATCAAGGATACCGGTATCCCGACATAGAACGTGTGGATTTTCCTTTTACAAAACGTTAGGATACCGGTATCCCAACTGAGACACACGTATTTTGTATCAAGGATACCGGTATCCCGACATAGAACGTGTGGATTTTCCTTTTACAAAACGTTAGGATACCGGTATCCCAACTGAGATACACATAATTTGTATCTTACTCAGAAAAAGTGGATTTTCCTTCTACAAAATGTTAGGATGCCTGCATCGCAACTGAGACGTTGCGAGATTCCTACCAGCAAGAAATTCCTTATGGGCGAGAAATTGCACTAATAAAGTAGGGATTTCGCGTGGCGCGAGATTCCTACTTTAATAGTAAAATTTCGCGCCCATACGGCGCGAAATTACTACTAGCCGTATTTTTTTGGTAAGAGGAAACTAGACATTAGAAGCACGACAGAGGAAAGTTAACCAGACAGGAGAGCTGGTTTGACTAGGTACCTGAATAATCTAGTAGCCCCATATTTTTTGCGAATAAAATGTTTCAATTTATGTCAGTGTTCATTTGAGTTCATTTTCGTACAGTGTATTAGGTCCCTTATTTGACGTTTCGAAAATGAATCGCTCCTGCCTGGCTTATTTTACTCTGCCGTGGTTGGAAGTCGTTCATATTTTGATGTGTTTTCGCTTATTTAAGAAAACATCGTGTTTTATTAGTAGATTATTGACATTTGAGAGGCATCATCGAGGCTTGAGGAACATATCGTGTATGCAGTAAAAGCGGCATATCCTCCGCGGGGACATTAGACTAGACCATCCTGGTAGTTTATATTGATTGAATGAAAGTACAGCCGATCGGTCGATTCACCTGAAACATACCTAGAGTCTATGCCAAAATAATATGAAAATGAATGCGTTTGAGGGCGGAAACCGAATTTTATGTCTTTCGGACGGAAGATATATCATACCTTTCACAAGCTCGCACTTTTGATTCAAAGTTTTCCTGTCAACATAACAATGTTACTTTTCTGTTTCAAGCAATCCTTCAATTGTAACTAATTATCCATAACAAATCATATCCGTAATTGAATTCAGCTAATCATAACAATATCCGTACTGTATCGTAATTTTCCCCTCAAAATAATAATCTTCTTTTGGGAGAATTTTCGGATTGTAAAACAATAAATTTTTGAGATAATCGTCGTTTGAATGAATGAATTCAAATTCTTTTGTTGGAAACGAATGAAAAGGTTTTTATCTCTCGCATTTTAATTCTTTCGTTTTTTTTTTCTGTTACCACGGCGCGTTCATCCGAGTTATTTGTTGATGATCATTATTGTGACATAAGAATGATTTGTATAAACAGAAAATTATATGCTTTGTAGATGTCGATTCAAGGTATGTAGGTAGTTATTGGCAGTAAAGGAATATAATGAATTGGTTAATCATAGCGAGGATGCGGATGGAATTTATGGGAAATAATTTTTTTTTAAACATAGTGATCGGTAATTGAGTGGGAACGATTGTGGTATGTTTCTCTGTCCGATAATAACTTTGAGATGCTATCACTTTGTATGTGAAACTTAGAAATCAAATCTTTTAAATAGTCGTGAATGATTGCACTAACAATGTACAGGCGTGGAATGAATACGTTCTATACCCGCCTTCTTATATATTTATGTAATTGTAACGATAACGTTGCTTTCCGGATAATAAATTTAAATCTAAAGTTCCTTATGCAACGAAATATATTCAAGTTATACATCCTTTTGACAGAACTAAGCCGTTTATTATGTTATAAAATGGTTTATATAACGGCGAAAACTGTTATTGCCAAATCAAAGAAAATTTTTATTCCGGAAAATTATATGTGTTCGTGCTATTGAAAATGTTCTTCGTGCCAGTCGGTGAATATGCGCCGCATAGAATTGTGGTTTTTGGATAATAAAGTTCTCTTAATTATATTCAAATTCAAGTCAAATTCCATAAACGAAAAAAATATGAACAGAGATTAGTGGAGTAAAAATTCATTTATTTATGAAGACAATCAAATTTTGATATTTTTATTAAAATGGGAACAGTGCGGATACACTATGGCTAATTTACCAAACTTTATCGTACACGTGTGTTGTACAAAGTCAACTGGAACATTTATCAGTCAAAAACACTCAAAAGAGTAAAAGTGACGCAAGTCCCTATGCATACTTCCAAAACAACTGATATCGCTGGAGGTGACGCATTCTGCGCTTGTACGCAAAAACTGTAACAGCAAAAATTTGACCAAAGAAATTCTAGAAACAAAATTTTACCAAAAAAATTTTGCGTCACAAAGTGGCAGATGGTTCGGACGCATTAGGACATATTCTTGCCTATTTTAAAACATTTCTTAAAAGTACTTTCCTCAACATCTGCCACTTTGTGACGCAAAATTTTTTTGGTAAAATTTTGTTTCTAGAATTTCTTTGGTCAAATTTTTGCTGTTACAGTTTTTGCGTACAAGCGCAGAATGCGTCACCTCCAGCGATATCAGTTGTTTTGGAAGTATGCACAGGGACTTGCGTCACTTTTACCCTCTTGAGTGTTTTTGACTGATATCAGTTCTTTTGGAAGAATTAGTAGATTGAAGAAAAAAAAATTAAAAATTTAAAAAATTTAAATAATTTAAAAAATTTGAAAAATTTAAAAAATTTTGAAAAATTTTGAAAAATTTAAAAAAATTTAAAAAATTGAAAAAATTTTGAAAAATTTAAAAATTAAAAAAAAAATTGAAAACTTTGAAAAGTTTAAAAAATTTTGAAAAAATTTAAAAAAATTAAAAAATTTTGAAAAATTTTAAAAATTTAAAAATTTTAAAAATCATGTCCGGAGCGATAGCGGAGGACTTGACGCAGTCTAACTTCCAAAAAAAGAACGAAGAAAATTTTTTGAGACGCGGCAACTATATATAGGCGAGAATTTAAGTTTCTTTCTTTTGGCCTGTATCACCACAAATCCTGTTCTATCTTATTCGCGCTTCAAATACGAGCAAAACGAGCTATCACTCGACTATGTAGCTTTAAAATTACCGGAGATACATCGTTTTGAAATTGCCACTTTTCATAGAAAATACACCAAATTGACTTTCCCCAAACAATCAAAATCTTTCAACTTACTCTGTATGTTTCTATCTGTCTATCTGTCTATCTGTCTATCTGTCTATCTGTCTATCTATCGACGGTCGATCTCGGAAACTAGTCAGCCAATCTCCATGAAATTTTGCAGGAACCTCAGGGTGGGCATAAAAATGAAAATGTGATACGCCATTACCCCAGGAAAAACCACAATTTTGTTTTATTGGCCTCGAAGTGGTTTCTGAGTGTGGTTTTCGAGGGTCGGGAACGCGTTTTCGGCTGTAGATTAGCTGTATTGAAACCTACAGAGGCGTGTGACCCATCAAATGAAAGGTATTCGTAACACGATTCAAACAAAAAAATAATTAAAAAAATCGGGTCAGATTCGTTTGAGCTAGAGTGATTAGAGTGACCAAATTTTGAGCTACTCGAGCGTAGGATGAAAGGACTAATATTTTTGCGATTATGAGAGATAGAGAGTTACTTTCTTCGGCAAAGTCTCAGAGTTTTACGAGTAGAACAGAGGGGCATATGTGAAAAATGTCGAAAGTTGGAAATGGGTGGGTCAATTATGTTTTTAGAGGTATTTTTTGAATGGTGGCAGATAGAGAGTTACTTTCTTCGGCAAAGTCTCAGAGTTTTACGAGTAGAAAAGAAGGGCATTTGCGAAAAATGTCGGAAGTTGGAAATGGGTGGGTCAATTGGGGTTTTGGAGATATTTCTTGAATGGTGGCAGATAGAGAATTACTTTCTTCGTCAAATTTTCGAATTTCGTCAAATTTTCGATTTTCGTTAAATTTCGTCAAATTTTCGAATTTCGTCAAATTTTTTAATTTTCGTCGAATTTTCGATTTTCGTCAAATTTTCGATTTTCGTCAAATTTTCGAATTTCGTCAAATTTTCGAGTTTCGTCAAATTTTCGATTTTCGTCAAATTTTCGATTTTCGTCAAATTTTCGATTTTCGTCAAATTTTCGATTTTCGTCAAATTTTCGAATTTCGTCAAATTTTCGATTTTCGTCAAATTTTCGATTTTCGTCAAATTTTCGATTTTCGTCAAATTTTCGATTTTCGTCAATCGAATTTCGTCAAATTTTCGATTTTCGTCAAATTTTCAAATTTTGCCAAATTTCCGAATTTCTGTTATAAACTGTTATAAAAAGCAGTGTTCTAAAACTTCTAAAACGACTGATATCCCAACAAAAATCTCTTCGAGAAAAGTGTGACGCAGTCTTTGAAATACAATTTCTAAAATGAATGATATCGCTAGAGTTGACGCTTTCAGCTTCGTTACGCAAAAATTAAATTTTACACCCAATTAGTTCAAACAAGCTGGCTTAGGTTTTCTCATCATCTGCCAAATAATTTTTACAAAAAAAAATTTTGACTCGAAACAACCAAAATTTTACCAAAAAAATCTGCGTCGCAAAGTGGCAGATGTTCAGGAACAGACCAGCAAGAAAATTTATCTGCCACATGCGACGCAGATTTTTTTGGTAAAATTTTGGTTGTTTCCAGTCAAAATTTTTTTTTGTAAAAATTATTTGGCAGATGATGAGAAAACCTAAGCCAGCTTGTTTGAACTAATTGGGTGTAAAATTTAATTTTGCGTAACGAAGCTGAAAGCGTCAACTCTAGCGATACTAAATTTAGGGAAAAAAATTGAGGCGAACAGAGCTTACCAAATACCAAAACCGAACAAATTTGTTCTACCATACCCATCCACACACACACACACTTAAAGGTGTTCTTATATGGGGCCTATATGGGAACTTCGAGGAGCCCTAGCTCCGAAACGAGGCCGGTTCCTCCCAATTTTTTTTTCTGGAATGTCTTAGAATGACGACTAGAATCTACTCCCAAAATTTCAACAAAATCTAAAGAAGACTTTAGAAGATAGGAAACACGGACGGACGGACGGACGGACTAACAAAGTAACGTAGGATTTTTTCATTTCGTTTAAAGTACTGAAATAGACCAAAATGTATGGAAATGGGGCTTCTTGGAAGATTTTTTGCGTGGCCAAATTTTACGCTGCAAGAACGTGTGATAGCTCGTTGAACTCGTACGGATGCCTAGTTTTTTTTAATTGTAATTTGGAGTCATTTGTATTTGAATTGTAGAACTTCAATATTTGCTGTATATATGGTTCTGCAGTCTACGACAAAATTATTTTTTTTTTAATTTTTTCTAGTAATAGGACTTGCGTCACGGGCGCTATGCTAACGCGCGCCCATGATTTCAGATCGATCATTTGACACGGGTGGTGCACTGTTAGCAGATTTGATTGGAGAATTGTGCTGTCGAGAGTAGAGAATAGTAGAGCTGCCCCTGAGCAACCAAAACTCTCCTGGAGTGGTATTACGATCGTCTTTTTTATATCATCTAATTCTACTCTAACGCATTTCGCTATTTATCGGAAGATGTCGTTGCAATGAATGCAATTATTTTTCTGTTGACATTACTAACATTGTGTTTATTGCAACGACATCTTTCGAGAAACACCGAAGCTTATATCGAGGGAATAGATATTCACTGCCGTAATACCACTCCTGAAATAGTTATTTACATTTATTGGTAAAATTTACAATTTTTATTTAGAAAGGAGGTAATAAACCTCATCCAGGGCGTGTGTTGATGGCAATGTTCCAATAACTGATGCATACCTGTTTTGGACAATTGTTTTTTTAGGTAACTTTGCGAGTTGTATACAAGCGGAAGGCCATCTATCGCTTTTTTTTAACACAAAATTGCTTGGAAACCTGGGCCATCTGTTTTGTGATAGGCAAAATATTTTGTGAAACACAAGTAAATCATAGTCAACCATTTTAAAAGAAGGAGTCATTAGTATCGAACTAATGACTAGACCGAGCGTCTGAATGGCATTACCTCCGCCTATATATTTTTGCCTTGGAAATTACGTCAAATCCACCATGAAATAGGAATTTTTAAATTTCCCTCATTTTCGGTTCTGTCGCATGAAAGAGTTTTTCATTTGCCGAAAATGGTTTTTGTATTTAGGTGGACTGACAACGTTACATTCTCTCTCTTTCACCAGATAGAGAGCCGAAAGAAAACAATTTCTTCCACTTTTTTTTGTTCCATTTCAATCAACTTTTGCTCGGAATGTGACGTTTCGGTCATTCGGAAATTAAAAGTACATTACCATGCGCCATAGTTTTTACGAGACGCGTACGTAGACGAGTCCATGCACGAGTGTTAGTGCAATGTCGAATATAAACTACGGGGCATGGTGAGGTATTTTATCGCAGTAGTGAAAACGTTATACAATTCCCACACCGTGTACGATAAAATAGTATAGGTTATTCGAACCAAAAAGGTGTAACTCATGGTCCTAGTGGCATAATATACAATAACCTTGTACATCTAAGCAATTCAAGGACTTCAAATTCAAATTCTGCATCATTAACATCTAGCGTGACAACATCTAGCACAACACTGGTCTCAAACATGGTGCACAACAGTTCGTACATTATATATAAATCCTCAATAGTCATAGAACTATTGATTTATCGGTGCATCCATCGGCTTAATTAAATTATTAAGCCTATCCTATAACTAATAATTCAAAAAACAAAAACGCTTCCATGCTTTAACGTTAACACAAAACAGACATAATATTATTTAATTTAAACACAGCGACTGAAATGAGCGGCATTTTCAAAATGCCATGCTGAGAAACTAGTTTATTATCGAACTCTATAGGTAATATAACTAAAATAACAAACAACGATGAATTTTATTGCTGAACGAGTGAATCCACCGAATATCAAGCTGTGAATTTGTAGTTTTACAAACAAACAAAAAGTTAATCTAATATTTCTGTTTTAAAAAGCTTCCATGAAATCGTGTTTCTGAACCATATTTTGTACCGTTGGTTGGTTGGTTTTAATCAGTATTATATATAGATAATATTTAACGTTTACAAACAAAAATTGTATAACAATAATAACGATAATTATAATATTAATAAATGAATTCATCGGGCGAAGTTTTTAAGTTCGTTTGATATGGCGAAATGCTGCATGTACTTTTCCTATAAAAAAATGAGTTAGAAAGTTTCTTCTGGACGAACCAAACAAAACTATTAATGAATTCAACACATGCTGGTTATCGGAACAAAATATAAATCCGCTTCGAATTCTCAATTTTCAAGCAGGGTTAGATCGTGTCATTACCTGTTTTTGGTCAAAATCAGGTTATTTGTGGCCCGAGCGTAGCGAGGGTCACTGGAAAAAATTAAATTTTCATTTTTCACAACAGTTTTCACAAGAAAGGCTCCCGAAGTTTGAGCTGAAGTGAGAAAATGACTCGCTAGAGCTGTGTTTTTCGCGAAAACCTGTTTTCTACGAAACAAAAGCAGAAAGGTGTATAATTACGTGCACCTTTGTCATCTTGACCACCTTTGCCATCTTGACCACCTTTGCCATCTTGACCACCTTTGTCATCTTGACCACCTTTGCCATCTCGACCACCTTTGTCATCTTGACCACCTTTGCCATCTCGACCACCTTTGTCATCTTGACCACCTTTGCCATCTCGACCACCTTTGTCATCTTGACCACCTTTGTCATCTTGACCACCTTTGTCATCTTGACCATCGTGTGCCATCTTGACCATCGTGTGCCATCTTGACCATCGTGTGCCATCTTGACCATCAGGTGCCATCTTGACCATCGTGTGTCATCTTGACCATCGTGTGTCATCTTGACCATGGTGTGTCATCTTGACCATCGTGTGTCATCTTGACCATCGTGTGCCATCTTGACCTCGTCCTGAGACGAAACGATCCCATACCAACCGCCATACTTGGAGTCTCTATCACCGCTGCCATAGCACTAACCAGTACCACAAATTTCCGCAGAACACACAACAACCACAATTCAATCATACAGGGAGTGTTACTGACACCCCTTCCAGTGCAAACTGGCTCTGTAGATTAATTGCCACAGTTCAATGTGTCTGGGCCCATAACCTGTTGGAATTTAACAGATTCCAACCTGGACGTCTAATAAAACTCAGATGTTCACACTTTGAACGTTTATTAGAGAGTGATTTGTTCTATGAAGAAAGCATCGTATTTATACCTAATTCTAAGTCTACTACGTTTATATACAAGTATGACAACACTGAAATTACGATCTTAGAACACAAATTTCGCAAATTTTCACAAATAATAGGCCTTGAGCTCAACCCAACCCTGACTTCAAGGAAAACAAAACGCCACAGAAACAACGATTTTACCAACACTAAAGCCAGTGATTAAAGGTGACAATAACAGTTCACCAATGCAACAAAGCGTTCCTGCATCAATACCTAATACTTATATATAAATAATGCCTACACGTCCCGATCGTAATGCGTGCTTCGAGAGGAAAACAAAAAATTAATCGGCAATCCCAAAAATATTGATCTCATAAAGTATAGTTTCCACTTAAAAAGAGCACTCCGTTTAGCCTCCGTTTGCATGACAGTTGTAAAATAGAACAAAAGAACTGTCACGCAAACGGAGTGGAAATTGAACTTATTTCAATTTTTTACTCCGTTTACGTGACAGTTCCTTTGTTATATTTTACAACTGTCATGTAAACGGAGACTAAACGGAGTGCTCTTTTTAAGTGGAAACTATACTTAACTTTGTAACGAGTTTTATAAACTTTGTCGCCAGGCCATCGATTTTTAAATCACATAACCATTTTATCGATTCAACATCTTGTGCTCCTGCTGAGCCCTTTTTGTTTTACTTTTTTTTGTTTGTTGAAATCAAACATCAAGATCTGTGGATACTTAGAGTCATGATAAATGGGTTCAGTAAAACAATGATCGTATTAACAAACCACAGGGAAAATAAGAGAAAAAAAAAACGAGTCGGTAGAAGGAGAAATATTGTTATAACGAAAACGAAAAGATTCTTTTTTTTTTCTGTCGTCGTCGTTTGGTTTTGTATGTTATGCGATTCGAGTGCAGCAGGCAAAAGGAAAATTTCGTTTTGAATAACATACAACTCGTTATTGTGACTTTTTTATTGACCCGATCAATTTTTTAAATTTAATAAAAATAAATAACTTGCATCGGGAGATGGAAATCAAAAGTGGAATATTACAATATTTATGCAGTGTTACCCCTACCGACTTGAGATGCATGAATATTGAATATCATGAGTATACAGAATGGGTTCAGATAAATATTAGATTTCTCCATAAATATGAGGATTATCAACATCGATCGACCAGCTCTTCTTTTGTATTTCCTTCCCACGGGACTTTACGAAAAGCGACTAACCAATAAACCACACAGTTCTTTGCTATTCATTGAATTTATCAGTGGCAAGCATTGTTTGTGCAGGTATTACGATCACAAACACAAAAACAAAGTTATGATCTATACTTCCGTTAAAGTCGACTTTATGTTGTGGAGATAATCTCCAATATGAATAGTGCCTTCGACGGTATAATGATAAAGGCGATTCTTTCAAATATATTTTTAAAAAAATGGAAAATTGATCAAAAATTGTAGATTAACGAGTCTAAACTCGCTTAACGCATATGTACCTGTTTTCGTTCGAAAGGTTTTGTTGTCACTCACGCCTTCGGTAGGAACAGGGACTAACGTAAGGATTTTCCCGTGGGTGGGAATTCGACGAAAAGGCGCAGAATTGACTTACTAATTCTTAGAGGCGCCTAAAACAATGATTAAAAAAAGTCGAATTTTTCCTAGGGAGATTCGAAACACATTTTTCTTCCACTTCTGAGCCCTTCTTCTGGTGAAAAAGCCCGTGTTTGTTTTGTTGTCATTTAATTTGATTTCCCATTTTGCAGATTAATTTGAGATCTTAACAATGGCATACAATTTCTTGATAATTTTGCCATTTGGCAAAACATATATGCAGTAATCATCTGCGAAAAACGTCTTTTCACTATGACTTAAGTTACAATCAAATCTGAAGTGAATATGTAATAAAGGGTAGGACTCAGCACGCTTCCTTGTGGGACTACTGCTAGGATATGAGCTAGATATCCTAGATTGCTGACAATTTGGTACAAAGAACGTTTTTGTGGAAATGATTGAACAATTTTAACAAGTTAGAAAGTAAACTTTCGAACGAACATTTTGTGTATTAGACTCTTATGCCATGCATTATCAGAGGCCTTCTCTATGTCAAATGTGAACAATCCTGTAGAGTTTTTCTTATTTAGAGCTTGTTGGATATGATTAGCTACCCTGAAAAGTTGATGATTCGTCGAATGAACAGCTCGAAAACCGAGCAACAAACAAAGATGTTGTTGGTTTTAATAAACAGCCGCAATCGATTCAAAATAATTTTTTCAAAGATTTTGCTGATGGAGTTTGGCAGGCTAATTGGTCCGTAGTTGCTAGCACCTGATGTATCCTTAAGGAATGAAGACTGCTTTTGCAATTGCTAACCAGCCTAGTAATCTTCCACAGTTGGCTAGAGTATTTTTTCAACTGTGAAAGTCTGTCGTTCCACCTTTCCTTATTGAAGAATTTAAATTGAGCTTTGATCAATTTGTTCAGATGGTTAATTTTCTTGTCAATGCTGACAAGATGGACATGGTTTCGCTGCCACTGTCGATTTTTGTAATTTCTAACTGATATTAACTTTAATATCGTGTTGTCTAGAGTCGGCGAGTGGTCGACAGTCTTGTACACAGGAATGGTGAGGCTGTCAGCCTCTTAATTCTTAATCAAATCATCAATCAACGACTTGGAATTTAAGTGGTACGGATCTGTTGACCTCCTGATTGTTACGCTAAAACCAACTTGTCACGAACTAAACGAAAACTAAACTAAAACTAATCGAAAATTTGGAATAAAATCAAAGTACTTTTTACGCTTTTGTAAAAATTTATAATGTGGCAAAATGGATGGGAATTCAAAAGGCGCGGGTGGGAAAATTCCCACCCACGATGTTCCTTAGGTTAGTACCTGGGTAGGAAACTATTGAACTCGACAACTGCCACATTAACATTTTAAATGATATTATGATCTGGTCTAGTACTTCTTTCGATCAAACTATTTTTAATCGATTGATTTCAAATCTTTTACTTCAATTATTTGAACATGCATTTTCCTATAAAAGAGATTGCAGTTCATTTATTGCCGTCGTATCGATAAGTTATAAAAACAGATAAAAGTCAGTTTCTAACAAGATCATTTAAAAGGACTTTGTCGGCAAAAAGTTGTCTTTGTATTCAACAAAAGTATTACTTCAACTAGATTTCCTCGAGGCTTATGGGACAGCACGTGATCCTGTTGCCGATACCAGTTCCATATTCTTTAGTAGTAGCACTATCAAGGCACCTTCATCCCGGCTCGTTTATTAATTGTTCGCAAAATCCAATTCAAGAAGTTTTTGGAATATTTTTCACTGTGCCCTTTGTAAAGCAACCACTAGTTTACTATGCTGCTTGTAAGAATTTTTGTTTTATTGTCTAATGTACGAGCCTAAACTCGCGCCAGAGTACGTTCTAGGCATTCGTAAATAGAAACTGTTTTTGATATATTACACAGTCATTGTAATACGAATAAGAAGTGAAAAAGTACGTCCTTAAAACAGATACATTTCACCTGTCACAGGCGGCAAGTATATCAGGACACGTCTTTCGATCAAAGTATTTTCAATCGATTGATTTCAAATCTTTTACTTCGATTGTTTGAACATGTATTAGAGGTGTGCGCCGGTCAATTTTTTCTCATCGGCGTGGCGTGAAAATGGGAAAATATTGATCGGCGGCGTAACTTTCCATACAAATTTAGTCAAAGATTACGATCGGCGGCGCAAAATTGACGAAAGTTTCTATCGGCGGCGTGTCGGCGCACACCTCTAACATGTATTTGCTATATAGGACGGCATTAGTCAGAGATTGCCTTTTATTTTTTCTCGTAGCTATTGACAACAGATGAAAACCAGTCCTTAACAGGTCCCTGATTCATAAGTTTCTTTCTAAAATTCTACAAATCTGTCACTTCAATGAGCTCTCATCGATGCTTTCATATAAATGCAGTCTCAAATCCGAAAATAATTTTTAGACCCGTACGAAGTACTGGGGTCTTATAGGTTTACGCATACGTTTGTAACACGTCGAATTGAACTCCCTGAGTAAGGGGAAACCTATTGTGGTTGTCTAGAGATGCCAAATCCGCGAAAAAAAATGTCCGTCTCTCTGTCCGTCTGTCCGTCTGTCTGTCTGCACGATAACTTGAGTAAAACGCATCCGATTTTGAAAATTCTTTTTTTCCCGTTTGGTAATGTCAAAGGACAGGCTAAGTTCGAAGATGAGTGATTTTGGATCGACCCCTCCCAAGCTGTGGCCCAATAAGTGCTTTACGGTTTTTCGAAGATATCTCCGGACATTTAAACGTTAAACTTGTAAGTGATACGTCAAATAAAAGGTATTTACAATACCGATCGATAAAAAAACGTTTATGGAAATCGGATGATCGACTCGTGAGTTAGACCCCTTGGTGTGAAACAGGCACAGGGCGGCAAGCAGTTTTTGCTTGTAGGTCGGCCACATTTGAACATATTTCGTCTGTTTTAGCTTTATTAGATAGGTATTGGCCGTACCAATCAGGGAAAAAATTTTTTATGAAATTATGTTCTCCGGAGCGTGAGCTAGGTCTCTTGGAGTGAGCTCTTATCTGGCTACTCGGAAGTACAGTGAACGTGGTGTATTTTGACAATATCTCGAGTAAATTTTGACCGAATTTCATGAATTTTTTTTTGTTTGAAAGGTATTAACGAATGTAAAGCGTCGGTACTATTTCCGGTCTCCTAACAAAATGGCTGCCGGCGGCCATATTGGATTTTAGTAAAATAGAAATATCTTGGGAAAAATGATACTTAGAGAGTTTCTGTTAACATGGAAATAATTTGTTATGTGTGTGGGGTTTCAGGGATTCCATATGCGGACATCTATATATACCTATATACAGCTATATTGAGCTATATACAGGCATATAGAGCTATATAATAGCATATATTTATCTGTGAAATGTTTATTTATAGTGAAATATAGTTAAATATAGCGGTATATAGCTGTTTAAATAGGAATTTATGAAATTTGTCTTCGTACGGGGCTGTCTATATTGCCTCCGGCAATTTAGTTGTATATGCTAACAAGGCAAAGAGTGGATAATGTAAGTGATTTTAAAGGGAGAATAGTTTTTCAGCAGAGAAGAAAATGAAGTAAGATAAATGAAGAGTTTCACATTAAAGGCTTTTGATACGAATAGGTGTTTCGTACGGGTCGGCATTAGCTATGTTTTTTTGGGTAAATTTACTTTCCACATCAAAAATTGGCTAAATTGTCGATCAACCATCTGCCTTCAATCATTGAGGACATGCATTGTTACGTCTCATATGGGGACAGCACATGATACTGTTGGCGAATGGACGTTTTTCTCTACGTATTACCTTCCGTTTATCTACCAGTACCCTATTCTTCAATGGTAGCACTATCAAGGCACCTTTATCCCGGCTCGTTTATTTATTATTGTACGCGAAATGTAAAGCAAACGAAGAAGAAACATTTAATCAATAAGATCAAAGATTACTTTAATTAATGAAAATAAGTTTTATATTGTCAGTTTAAGTCGAACAAAAACACTGGAACACGCGATTGTGTCTCTTTTGCTATATTAAAAGCCATGTCAAGACATTTTATACCCGACATTGTATAATCGCTTCCCTATGGATTTGGTTTTTTTTTTTATGAACATTTATAAAGTTCAGATAGATAGTTGGAGTTTCACAAGAAAGCGTAGAGAGACAAGATTTCTTTTTTCTTGTTGTTAAATTTTGTTGCATTGAATGAGGCTTTTTTCTTTCGTTTTGTTGTTACGTTATTAAAGTTTTACTTGTAGTATGTACAGAGAAATGCCTTTGCTGATCTTTCAATGAAAACGTTGTAACGTGGGCTGTGTATTTATATGAACCTTAACGAAACGATTTCCTTTATTATAAGGTCTTTACTCGTTACGACGTGAAATATTTTTGAATAATTGGTCTCATTGAACGAATATATTGATTGCTATACGTCCGTGGATATTGGAAGTAATGAAATTGGAAGAACCGATTAAAGTTTGCAGCCCGTTTGTTACCAACCCAACGTGGATTTGATACTTCAATTGTAAAGAATAGGTTATCAGCCGACGTTAAGTCATAACAGACTTAGAAAAAGTGTAGAACAAAACAGCAAAATACAATTGATTACGTCTTCATTAGCTCCACATCATCGTATACCATTAAGGAAAATATTACGATCACGAATTCAACCTGTTGATCTAAAAAATGAAAACCCGGTTAAATTGGAATGTCTTGCTTAATAATGGCAAAAAAGATATTATAAGAACCTGCCAAACAGAAGGCTTTGTTGTTCAATTAATGTGGCACAAAACTATTTTCAAATGACTTCGGTACACAACACAGTATCCGTCGTATTTTTTCTGACCATATTCCATTGTGTTGCAGGCAAATTTTTTGTTTTTTTATAGTAATTGTATGACAATTGTTCCTAAGAATGAAAGATAATAAAAGGCAGCCTTAAAATAGGTAAACGCAAGACTTGTGTGCTGCTTGTAGTTAAATCGGAAATTCATTTTATGAAAGCGAATCGATTTTTGAAGAAGGCTATGTGCAACAATGCGCACAATGTGCAACTGTAATACCCTCTCTAGCAAACAAACTACTTTCATTAAGAGCGCTCACCCCTTGGCAGATTTCTAGCCTACATTTAGGCGGAAAAATATTCGTTTTTTGATGATTTCTCTGAACCAAAATCTTTTTTTGAAAAAGTAAAACCATTAAAGCACGCAAAAATGTGTTACTTTTGAAAGAAAAATTGGCTTGTGAGTCATAATTTAACCCACTTAGAGAAACCTTTGCAAAACACATAAATTTACACATTTGCAAAGGTTCCTCCAAGTGGGATAAGTTATCACCCACAAACCAATTTTTGCTTTAAAAGTAACACATTTTTGCATGCTTTAATGGTTTTACTTTTTCAAAAAAAGATTTTGGTTCAGAGAAATCATCAAAAAATAAATATTTTTCTGCCTAAATGTAGACTACCAATTTGCCAAGGGGTGAGCGCTCTTAAGGTGATGAAAGTGTCAAGTAGCCTTTGGAATTTACAAGTTTACATCGTCAGTCAAAATGTAGAATATTGTTTAGAATACAAAGAAATAGGGCGTGAATTTGACACAGAGAGTTGATTGTTTTCTAGAGAGCGAATTGGCATAACTAAGGCATTGAAACCATGAAACCGATAACCCCAAGACATTTTGTAAAGCGAAGTCTTCCTTCCTTTTACGTAACGTCTGAAGGAGTTAGTGATGCTTCCTTTTAGAAAGTGTTTGTAGAAGTTAGTGATGCTTCCTTTTACACAACGGCTGTAGAAGACGGTGATGCCTCTCCTTTATAAATGTCAAAGTATTGTACGAAATCCTAGCGATTACATTTTAATGATTTAAGAGCAATGGACCCTTTACAAAATTGTAGCCTACGTTTAGACGGAGAGATATTTGTTTTTGATGATTTAATGATTGGTATGTGAGTCATAACTTAACCCACTTGCAGCAACCTTTGCAGATTGTGTAAATTTATGTAATCTGTACAGGTTTCTTCAAGTGGGTTGAGTTATGACTCATCGATTGTTCCTTTAAAAGTAACTCATTTTTGCGCGCTTTAAAGGTTTACTTTTTTCAAAAAAAGATTTTGGTTCAGAGAAAGCATCAACAAACAAATATTTTCCGCCTAAATATAGGCTACAAATTTTCAAATGGTACGTTGCTTTTAAGTCGTAACTTCATTAATTACGTCATAACTAGCTTTTCATTCTAGTGTTCGAATATTGAAATAAAGTCTGATCGCAAAAAGTGTCATTAGTCTTTCTTTCACTATTCGCTCTTTGAGGTAGAACCCGAAATTGAAAGTTTTGGGACGAGATCAGCTTCTGGAGTTTCACGAACCCAACCCGTTCCGAGCGTTGATCCGCAATCACCATGTCGAGAATGTCCTTGGTCCGGCAAAAAATGTTTTACAACAACCCACGGTAAACACGGCTCTGAATTCTTTATAGGTACAACAAATATCGCATGTACTACTGGTCGTTAATCGTTTGACTCACTTTTCTATATAGCTAGATATACATTTCTGAACCAATTTCAATAAAAATGTTTGTTCAGTTGGGTTTTTCAATACCGTTCCCAATATAACCACCACTATTAACATATTGTCAGAAATACAAACAATTATTCAGTCCACAACACGCTGCGTTTCTAGACTCAATTGGAGTATATACATTTCCGCATTATTAAGAGGAATCAGTTCCACTTATCATGAAATTTGTGAAAATGTGCGGGAAAATATTGACTTGTCTCGTAGATAAAATACATGGACGACCCATGTGTTATAGATCATCTCCAAGGACGTTGGAAATGCCATCCCTGTTTAAAGGAAAATTCATACAAATGGATGAATGAACGAAACTTAAGTGAGGTTACGTCTGAGAGTACCGAAACTTAAAGATGACATTTTTGCACCTTGGCAGTCGACCTCTATCGTTGCTCACATTCATTGTTTCTTCACACAGAATATCACACAGAAATGATAGGAAAAGAAACTTAAAAAATGTGAAACCGCTGTATTTAAGTCTGGTAAATTTTTATCACCTATTTTAGTAACGAACTCTTACCAACACGACCTACATAAATATTCGCACGTTTTTGGCTTATTATAAAAGACTCGAAATTCGAATAGCAGACAACAGTATCTTGTGGTCCCCACACGGAGTATAATAATCGAATAATGGTAAAAATACTCATTATTTACGTTCTGGTTGCCTTTGTCGTATCTAATAGTAAGTGCAACACTGAGAAAAAAGATTGCGTCTGACACGTATAAAGTGTGGTAAGGAAGTTATACACCAGACACGTATGCGTGCTAACGTACGATACGTATTGTTATACATACGTCTTGTATAAAATACGAGTGGCATGTTTCTTACCTTAGTCATCGTATGCTATACAATGACTATGTATAGAAATACGTGTCGTGTGGAAGTACGCATACGTGTCTGGTGTATAACTTCACTTTACCACACTTTATACGTGTCAGACGTAATCTTTTTTCTCAGTGAACGCATCCCTCGTTTCACGTTCTTCAATTCTAATTTTTCCTAATTGACTTGTAAAGCGGAAGCCACCTGCTGGAATGTAACCAGAGGTCCACAATCGAATACCAAATGGTATCTGGGCCTTGACAACACAGCATACACTGCCGACGACCTATCGCTGAATGTAGATAATGTCATTCTGAAGCAATTGTATCCCGCTAATTGTCCCAGTACTTACGGATGCGACATTGTACGGTATAAGATTCAATGGTTCAGTGGATCGTGGAGTGGTGACTTTTACCCGGGCTCTCAGGACGTCTATCAGAAGCCAGGTGAAAATGCTCGACACTGGTGGGCCTGCTTCAATGATCACTCTCATTCATTTGAGTACTGCAACTGAGGTATCGAATTCGATTCGTTAAATTGAAAATTCAAATTCAAATTGAAATAAAATTGATTTGTCAGAATTAATTCAGTCTTCTTATACAGTTGGATCATCGGCCACATTATTATTCGGCTCACATTGCTACTATTACGATCAACGCATATAATATTAATTCATTTCTCTTATCTTCATAGCCTTTCACAGTTCATTGTTTATTTTCTCCGGACTTGAAACTTTATTTGCTATAACAAACAACTCACCCGGTCTACGGAGAGTTTTCGTTGTGAAGCGAGCGAATTATCTGTGTTTTGAAGATGTGTGCACAGGTTAAATAAAACAAAATTATGTTTCTAGATTAGCACGATGATTAGATGGTATAGGTAGTGAAAAAAAGCCGCGCTATGAATTTATTTTTTGAATGGAGGCAAGTCAATGATCACGGCAAATACCTGCATAACACAATGCTTGATAAAATTTATAGATTTATCTACTGTATGCATGGTGGGTCAAAGTATAACTTAATGATGTAACGGATTTTGAATGCTTCAAGTAAGTTAGTGAGCATATCTGAACCTTCAATTTATTCTAAACGAGCCATCAGAACAGTCGGAGCGTTTGCTGCGATGAGCCCCGTACAAACCCGTATATCTATTGCGTTCGTGACCCTAGTGCGTCTGTCACCCTACTTTGATCGTAAGCCTATTGCGCCCGTTAATGTAGTTAAAGTAAAATTATTATGTAATATGTACATCTTACAAATTGCGCATAGCGCAATTACGAAGCCCCGTACGACGTTCCTTTCAAATGAAACAAAAATTTCAAATCGCCCTAAAATTTTATTTTTTTGAAGGGCCTAGTATCGGCCTCAGTCCGAGGACCCAAATTTAATTTTTTTTTTCAACTACATTCTATTCGGCCTTTGATTACCTCCCAAATAAAACAAAAATTACGAAAAACGGATGAAATTTGCTCGAGTTATATGTAAAATACACATAGGGCCCTAGTAGTGGCCTTAGTCCAAGGACCCAAATTTAATTTTTTTTCAACAACATTCTATTCGGCCTTTGATTACCTTCCAAATGAAACAAAAATTACGAAAAACGGATGAAATATACTCGAGTTATATGTGAAATACACATAGGGCCCTAGTAGCGGCCTTAGGCCAAGGACCCAAATTTAATTTTTTTTCAACAACATTCTATTCGGCATTCGATTACCTTCCAAATCAAACAAAAATTACGAAAAACGAATGAAATTTACTCGAGTTCTATGTAAAATACACATAGGGCCCTAGTAGCATTTCACTTCTAAGGCCCTAACTCACGGCCCACTTACCCGATTTTAAAAAACTTTTTTTTCCTGGATTGGTATTGACAATACCTATCATTTGCCGTGTCATTTACATTTCCATCGTTTATTTTGCCATAAATATCACCAAAAGACCTTAAATCACTTAGGTGGCCCTAACTCACGAAGGGCCGACCCGAATATGCCCATCTTCGAACTTAGCCTCACTATTTCGACTATCTTTCAGGGAAAAAAAATTTTTGAAATCGGATTTGATTTACTCAAGATATCGACGTGACAGACGGACAGACGGACAGACAAAATTTTTATTGCAGATTCGTCATCTATGAACATAGGCAAACACTTTGCCCTTACCGTCTGCTTCGAATTCCATCAATTACACACGGCATCGTAATCCTATAAGCCCCTTTGTACTGCGTACGGGGCTAAAAATTAGAACCAATTTTTCGTTTAAACGTACTTTTGATGTAATGCTTCTATAATTCATTTAAAATGTATTCTTCTGTCGATAACTAGTGTAGCAGGAGCTAGAGTCAGTCATTTTTGTGCAGAGTTTTTTCACCCTAGGGTACCACACAAGCTGACGCTTACAAACATCGTCAGAAAACTGAATACTACTGTCTGTGCGTGATTTACTGCGCATCATAATTCACTGTAACAAGTCAGTGGGAGTTGCGGTAAGCGTTAAATATTATCATAGTGTGATAAGGCCGAATACAAACGAACATTTTACGATGCTGAGGTCGACAATTATGCTACGTTTACCGTTGTAGCAAATTGTTAAACGATGAAAGTTGCAGTATGATTGTCGATCACGGCAACGCGAAATTGCTAGTGTGTTTTCAGCCTGATGTATTAACTGTCGGTGGAAAATAATGTGAATGATGACAATTTGCAGAGGGATCTAACCTGAATTTTAGTCCAGGTTCTTGTGAAAATCCACTCGCTTTGCGTTAGTCGAGATTTTCTGTTAGCCCATTCAATTGGAAACGAAAATGTGTGTACATTTTTCGCGAGCGGACCTGTTTTTTATGACAGAAGCACCTGTAATTTTAAAATCGTTTAAATTCAATAAATCTGGTCAGATTTCAGGTATATCTGAAAAAAATCCCAGATATACCTGAAATCGGACCTGTACTATTACAGATTTTCAGATATCAAGTAAATTCAGCTCAGGTAAAAATTTGCAATTCAAGTTCAATTCTATTCAGATTCAGATAAGCAGATAATCTGATCTTCAAGTTTCAGGTCGGCCTGACTTATTCCGAGCCTTAGTTACAAGTTAGAGATCGATATTGATATTGACATCGATTTTTCCTTTGGCACATATTTTTACCCCGGCGGATAGTGCGTATAGACTCCATGGTAATGTTTTACGTTTCTCGCAGCTCCATTTGAATTTCAGTTGCATGAAAATATCGTCTCGACACTGAATCATACAGACTAATCATAATATTTAGATGTCGAAATTTTTGTTGCTGAGATTTTTGCCATTCGTTAAACAATGGAAATCGCAGTAGCGTAAAATGGCTCCTTTCTTTTCAGCCTAACGTATTAACCGCCGGTTGCAATTTTGCAGCGAAATTTTCGATTTTCTTTGTATTTTTTTCATTCTTCTAACACTCACGGAAATTTTTACTTTTATTGATAACAGAACCAAATAAACCACGAAAATGAACCTAAAAATTTTGAGATGGATAACGATTGTAATTAATGGAATATTCATAGTTTCCGTCGCATAAATTTATGCCGGATAATACTTAAACCAAATTTTAATATTTTACTCTTCCCGCAACTCACTTCGAATTTCAATTGCACGTTAGTTGCATAGCGTTAATTGAAAAAGTTTCAATGAAACTACTGACACTGATTTGGTAAAAAGTTCCTTTAGAATAATAAATCGAGTCGTTCCTAAAATCTAAGGTCTACAATTGCTAAAAGTTTCTCATATGCAGAATGAGCACCAGCTGAATACCACCAGCTGGTGTACAAACAAAAACATATGCATATGAAACATATTTACAGGCTGTATCATGGGCGCGCGTTAGCATAGCGCCCGTGACGCAAGTCCTATTACTAGAAAAAATTTCAAAAAAAATTTTTTGTCGTAGACTGCAGAACCATATATACAGCAAATATTGAAGTTCTACAATTCAAAGACAAATGACTCCAAATTACCATTAAAAAAAACTAGGCGTCCGTACGAGTTCAACGAGCTATCACACGTTCTTGCAGCTTAAAATTTGGCCACGCAAAAAATCTTCCAAGAAGCCCCATTTCCATACATTTTGGTCAATTTCAATACTTTAAACGAAATGAAAAAATCCTACGTTACTTTGTTAGTCCGTCCGTCCGTCCGTCCGTCTGTCCGTGTTTCCTATCTTCTAAAGTCTTCTTTAGATTTGGTTGAGTAGATTCTAGTCGTCATTCTAAGACATTCCAGAAAAAAAAAATTGGGGGGAACCGGCATCGTTTCGGAGCTAGGGCTCCTCGAAGTTCCCATATAAGCCCCATATAAGAGCACCTTTAAGTGTGTGTGTGTGGATGGGTATGGTAGAACAAATTTGTTCGCTTTTGGTAAGCTCTGCTCGCCTCAATTTTTTTTCCTAAATTTATAATTTTTAAAATTTTTCAAAATTTTTTTAAATTTTGCAATTTTTTTAAATTTTTCAAAATTATCAAAAATTTTTAAATTTTTCAATTTTTTCAAAATTTTCAAAATTTTTCAAATTTTTCAAAATTTTTCACATTTTTTAAATTTTTCAAATTTTTTAATCTACTAATTCTTCCAAAAGAACTGATATCAGTCAAAAACACTCAAAAGAGTAAAAGTGACGCAAGTCCCTGTGCATTCTTCCAAAACAACTGATATCGCTGGATGTGACGCATTCTGCGCTTGTACGCAAAAACTGTAACAGGAAAAATTTGACCAAAGAAATTCTAGAAACAAAATTTTACCAAAAAAATTTTGCGTCACAAGTGGCAGATGTTGCGGAAAGTACTTTTAAGAAATTTTTTAAAATAAGCAAGAATACGTCCTAATACGTCCGAATCATCTGCCACTTTGTGACGCAAAATTTTTTTGGTAAAATTTTGTTTCTAGAATTACTTTGGTCAAATTTTTCCTGTTACAGTTTTTGCGTACAAGCGCAGAATGCGTCACATCCAGCGATATCAGTTGTTTTGGAAGAATGCACAGGGACTTGCGTCACTTTTACTCTTTTGAGTGTTTTTGACTGATGTCTATATCGAACTTGATTTTTACCGTGAAAATTCTCAACATAAAACTACCGCCCAAATAACCAAACGAATTGAAAATTGATATCCGCGGGGTAAATAGAAAGAATTCAAAAAATTGTTGACCTATCCTATTTCCCGTCCAAAATTTCAATTAAAATTTTTTTAGTTTATCAAGTGCTATGATGATAAAACCTTTTCAAAGAGGAATGGTATTTTTTGCCCGTTGCCATTGACTTTGTGCAACATTATATGCAACACTTTACGCTGTAAGTATCTCATAATATTACCGATGCATCAATGGGTGCAAGTAATTAAAACGGATTTTTTTTTGTGCACTTTTCGGGTTCAAAAGTAACTTGATGTTTCGGATATAACATTTCAAATAAAGTGGAAAAGTAGTGAACGAAAAATGAGCTCAGATATACTTGTGCGATGTAATTATACGAAACAATTTTGTTTTTGTTTTTGTATTTATTCAAAGTATATAATTTCCATTGGCTGTTTTCTTCTTTCTTTTTTTAAGGTTTTTATTACGATAATTTAAGTAAAAATAAGACGGAAAAGGACTCATTCAAATTCAATTTCATAATTTATATTCATCAGAAGCATACCGAATTATGTGAGCATATTCAAAAATGTAAATACTAAAAAAATGTTTACGTAAAAGAAACCTGCGTTTCTGTGGAAAAAATCGACATTTTATTGTTTTTTATAGCAGAGGCTACATCTGGGTATTTCTTCATTCAGCATATTGTTAAATTCTTGCGGTTGCGATGCACCCTCTTCTATTATTTTTTTTCTGTTGTTATTATTCGCCTAGAATACAAATGACTGTTTTGTCTAAATTTGATTATGATACGATGTATTTATATTCCTTTAGTACCCCACATGTTGCACTTTTTTTCGGTTGGTATTATATTCTTCAATATTTTTGTCGTGAAACTTGTGTCTTGTTCGGTTATATTTTGAGCATGTTTATGCTAGTAATAAAATGACATTTTGTGCCTGTTTGATGATAATAAATTATTGTTAAATAATAAAAGTGACATGTGTATATACAGGAGGAAGAACGTTTCGGGAATAATTTATTGAATTTTCCAGCGAGTATTTCACTCAAACTTCTTTTCGTCGAACAATACCATGTGCAGTGGTTTGACTGGTTCGGAATTGACTCCTGGGTAGGCAAGTATAAATATAAAAAAATGGTTCAGACAAGGTGACATGGATTTTTTGAGCTCTGCTACCGCGCATCGCATATTTTAATCAAGACATATACAGTAATATTATGATCGATATTTTTGTCGTGGAAATTTTGCAAAATGATACGTCTTCCTTGCTCCAAAAACGGTACATTTCAAATGAAATGAATGCGTATCAGATATGGATTAGTCAGCATATTACCTCCACTCACATTGCAAAAATCCGTCAATCTGTTCGTAGTGCTGGTATTTTTAACGTTGCAGATTGGTTTTGCAAAGGTTCTTAGAAGCGATAAGTCGGAAGTAAAGAAAATATGCTTAAGGGCGATGGACCCTTTGCAAAATTCTTAGCCTACATTTAGGCGGAAAAATATTAGTTCTTTGATGATTTCTCTGAATTAAATTCTTTTTTTGAAAAAGTAAAACAAATTTATGTAAATTTATGGAATCTGCACACGTGTCTCTAAGTGGGCTACACACAAACCGATTTTTCCTTTCAAAGTAACACATTTTCGCGTGCTTTAATGGTTTTACTTTTTCAAAGATTTTAGTTCAGAGAAATCATCAAAAAACGAATATTTTCCGCCAAAACGAAGGCTACAAATTTGCAAAGGGTACATTGCTCTTAAAATTATCGTTTGTGCTGTCAATCGCTCCAATCGTCTGAAAATTACCATAACTTCTACAAACAGAGCAGTTTAGGAAAATAACAAGAACGGCAAGATTTTCTGGCTTACTCATACAACACATAAAAAACTCAGTGCAAAAGAGAAGCAGTCTCTCAAAATCTTGCATCTATTCTGCACTACGTTTTTTATGCTTGTTACAAAAATGAAACAAAATGAAAAATTTAGGTAAAATCAGTCAATTTTAGGTCATTTTCGGCAATTTTCAGTAATTTCCACTAAATGAAATTGCTAATAATAGGTCCTGACAGCTATCAATGCTTCACTGAAAAGCCTACATTTGTGCTGAAATTTACAATAACTGCTCACTTTTCTCAAAAGCTGCAGCTGGTCAAAGTGGCAGGTCTATACTGCCGTAAATTGCATAAAAAACTGTTTCGAACTGTTTTCAATGCTAACACTTTTGTGGTCGATAATGTCGCCGCCTACATACATATGTAACACCAGGATTTTTGTAAAAGGCTATCATCAAAAGCACAATAAAGTACGCCCGTGTGGTGAATACATTCTCATCTCAGAGAAGCATTGATTGCTTTTAGAAGAGTTTTTCGTACTTTTTGAAACCAAAGAGAGCTCAACGATGTATGATTGTATTGAGGTCTTTTAATATTTCCTAAAAAAAAGCTGGATTAGACGCCAGTGAGTTCGGAACGTTTACTGTTGATTTAGATTAAAAACAATCTGTGTATCAACTTCAACATTGAGCTAACAAAACTAATATTCACTTTCAATTTCAAAGGAATCATGTTTTCTTTCACTCTGCGCTATTTACGTTTAAACTGAAAGATCTTAAAGCTCTAAATGTGTTTCAAAATCTCCGACTCCGTATGTGTATTGTATATGCAAACGCAAACAGCACATTTATTTTCTTTGCTTAATAAAATTTCCTTATACAAAACGCAATTCAAAACGTTTATTCACCAAGCTGTGCTCTCTGTACCGTGGCACACTCAACTGGCTACCGAACATGTATAAATTCACATTACACATGTACGAAGGAAAACTGGAAAATTTTTCATTCAACGGTAATTTTCTTTGATTTTCAACACGTTCAATTTCACACCATTTTTGTCCTTTTGTGTTTGCGTGAAAAATTGAATCCGTTTGATTTATTACACTTTTTTTTCCACCCTTATGTTCAGAATTGCAAATTTTTCTTCTTTTTTACTCCGTTTTTTTTTCGCTCTGCACTTTTCGCTGTGTGTATTATTCGAAATGAAAGACATTTCATTTTCGTAAATTGTGGTTGAACCACAAAATACCAGCGTGTTGTTAACCTATGATGCTGAGAACGGTATAAGTTTGTTTTGGAATGTAATTTTTCAGTAATTGTAAGAAAAGGGACGAGTTTGCTAGATCGGTAATTTTTCAGATACAGTTTGTTTAACTTCTGATACCAATACGACGCAAAAAAAAAACTGAATCTAAAGCTGAGTGCAAGCAATTCGCTTTAACCTTTCACAGAAGGTAAACTGGTATAATACCAGTACAATTGCAGTTGTGTCTGACATATTTTTAAGTCTCGCATTTCTTTCTACTTCTATTTCGAATTCCATTTCTTTTAATACATTGCAAGTCTTGTATGCTACAATGTCTTACCATGTGAGGTATACAAGGGGATCGTTGTGGTTTGATTTCTCATAAAACTTGCTCTTTGACAGCAATGGAATTTTTCACTTTGCAAATATTCTTTAATCCTCTACCATAATATGGTGAAAATATAACGGTAACTCCTCTAAATATAACGGTAAACCAAATAAACAATGTTGGAATATTACCATTCCCTTTCAAGTGTGCTACTTTCGTTGTAGATGCAGTCACCTGGGCCAATGTAAAGACGAAGACACGGCGAAACAAAATCACTTTCTGCAGTTAAACAAAGGTCCACCATACACGTTCAGTCCACTGCCTCTTCTTCTAAATGGGAAACTAGGTAATTGCACTGGATTTAAGAAAGTCTCTTTCCAGGGTTATTGAAGGGATATCATAATAAAACTTTCGTTCCACATTTAACTATCACAACAAAAATCTCTTTTAGAAAAGTGTGACGCAGTCTTTGAAGTACAATTTCTAAAATGAATGATATCGCTAGAGTTGACGCTTTCAGCTTCGTTACGCAAAAATTAAATTTTACACCCAATTAGTTCAAACAAGCTGGATTAGTTTTTCTCATCATCTGCCAAATAATTTTTACCTAAAAAAAAATTTGACTGGAAACAACCAAAATTTTACCACAAAAATCTGCGTCGCATGTGGCAGATAAATTTTCTTGCTGGTCTGTTCCTGAACATCTGCCACTTTGCGACGCAGTTGACGAAATTCGAAAATTTGACGAAATTCGAAAATTTGACGAAAATCGAAAATTCGACGAAATTTAACAACAATCGTAAATTTGACGAAAATTCGACGAAATTTAACAAAAATCGAAAATTTAACGAAAATCGAAAATTTGACAAAAATCGAAAATTCGACGAAAATCGAAAATTTGACGAAATTTAAAGAAAATCGAAAATTTGACGAGAATCAAAAATTTGACGAAATTCGAAAATTTGACGAAAATCGAAAATTTGACGAAATTTAACAAAAATCGAAAATTTGACGAAATTCGAAAATTTGACGAAATTCGAAAATTTGACGAAGAAAGTAATTCTCTATCTGCCACCATTCAAGAAATATCTCCAAAGCCCCAATTGACCCACCCATTTCCAACTTTCGACATTTTTCGCAAATGCCCTTCTTTTCTACTCGTAAAACTCTGAGACTTTGCCGAAGAAAGTAACTCTCATAACCCAAAAAAATATTAGTCCTTTCATCAATTATTTTTTTGTTCGAATCGTGTTACGAATACCTTTCATTTGGTGGGTCGCACGCCTCTGTAGGTTTCAATACAGCTAAGCTACAGCCGAAAACGCGTTCCCGACCCTCGAAAACCACCTTCAGAAACCACTTCGAGGCCAATAAAACAAAATTCTGGTTTTTCCTGGGGTAATGGCGTATCACATTTTCATTTTTATGCCCACCCTGAGGTTCCTGCAAAATTTCATGAAGATTGGCTGACTAGTTTCCGAGATCGACCGTCGATAGATTATAGAAACATACAGAGTAAGTTGAAAGATGTTGATTGTTTGGGAAAAGTCAATTTGGTGTATTTTGTAAGAAAAGTGACCAATTTCAAAACGATGTATCTACGGCAATTTTAAAGTTACATAGTCCAGTGATAGCTCGTTTTGCTCGTATTTGAAGCGCAAATAAGATAGAATAGGATTTGTGGTGATACAGGCCAAAGGAAAGAAACTTAAATTCTCGCCTATATATAGTTGCCGCGTCTCAAAAAAATTTCTTCGTTCTTTTTTTGGAAGTTAGACTGCGTCAAGTCCTCCGCTAACGCTCCGGACATGATCTCTGCTTTGTTCAACCTGGACATCAAAAACATAAATAATCAAGTATTTAGATCGACAGTCGGACATAAAAATCACTTCTGGATTCGGTACCTAAACGAGATACGACTTGGTTTTCTAAGAAATGCAATGTTTACGCATCAATTCATTCGAGAACTCAATGTCCTTATATTCTGCGATTCCGTCCGTTGGACTCGTATATGCAATGAATTCCGTAATATCTTGATTGTAACGTTATAAAATTCGATATTGTCAGAAATATTAATAATTTTACAGCCAAAACCATTACGACTTTATGGTATCATCTTACATTCGTTTTTATGACCGGCAGGGAAAAATCCGAATACACCTTTTAATGAAACACCGTAAAGGCATCCCATTTCGCTAGTATAATATTCTGTACGAAACATAAAACAGTAAAAACTATAACTTTGTCGACAATAAAGTATGAAATATTTTGATATAAATTACTCACCTTGATCAAGTTGCAAGAGGTAAACTTAAATCCCATATGATGTATGCATTAAAGTATCACATGCATCTTTCGCTTTTAATATGATAATCGTATCCTATGTGGCCTCTTTTCGAGGTCTATAATTTTATTTGATAAATTTTATGTCCGCTCTGCTCACTCAGGCCCAGGCCGAGGCTTAACTTTTATTATACCAGTCAAAGTGGATAACTCATCTATACGATCCATTCAATCTTTTGGGTTATGGTTGGTATGTGTGGCTAGGAAATATGTTGTACGTTCGCAATAAATCATCGAAACAAAATCATAATCATAAACTCGACGGGAAATAGTAATTTTATAATTAAATGGATTTTAATGGGTGAACTGCGGTGGTATTAAAATGAGCGAGAAAATGTGTTGCGTTTATGTGAGTCAAGTTTATGAGTTTCCATTTTTTCTTCTTCATTTGCAGATCGAAGAGAATTTTAAGAAATTTTACATTTATGTTCGTAAGCGATTCCAATAAAATATTTAGCATTCCTGTATGTTTCGTTCTAATGACGCTGGAAGGTATTCCATCCACTCAACGCAATGTAATTACACTAATTATATCTGCAAGACGAACTTGATGTTTCTTGTATTCTCATACGGAATAACCTATCGTCAGAATCAATAAAAACATTTTTTTCGTTAATTAATTATTGGTAACATACTCAAACGTATAAGGTTATATTCTTGTTGCCGTACGTAAACCGCATAGTTAAAGTAAATAATAAAATATGAAAAGAATCAATTGGTGCGTTGGATGTCAATTAATTGTTCGTCTAAAATTGCGTGGTACATTTTATAGAACGTTTTATTGTCGATTTTTATGTATTTTCTCGTCAGCAACACGAACAAGCGAATATTGTTGTTCATTTTAATGGTTACAATTAATTTTGTTTATTATAACTTCAATTATTTGTAATTTAATGAATTTGACGATGGTATAGTAAATAAATGACTCTTTTCGTTTATAACAACTGTCGGTGATAAACGGCTGGTCCAAATTATTTTATTGGAAAGTTAAGCAGCTGGAAAACATTATCAGGGTTCAATATGACAAACAAAAAAACATTTATAGGAACATCGAAATTGTCCCATGAACATTTTACTGAGTCAAACTAATTGGAGTTGAAATAATTGCGGCAATGGAGAATGGAGAAGCAGATTCATATAACATTGACGTAGACTATATGAGGAAAGCAGGCAAATACTCCAAAAAAAAAATTTATGATTTTTACGTTGCTTAACTCTGTTTTGCGTTCCCACCTAACTTTCTGGCGTATAAGCGTTGTCGCGACTTGACGGAAAGTGCTCCGAAACAGTGTTTTTGTTTTGTTTTACCGGTTTATAACTAATTTGTCAAGCACAAAAGATAAGAAACAACAGCAGCTATTGGCGCGAAAGCAACCAAAACTCCACATTTTCCTACTTCTCCTGTTTTCCCGCACAGTGGTTTTAGTGTGTTTATTGACCTCGACTACGTCTCGGATCAACAAAATTCACAAGAAAACTCTACTGGTGAAAAGGTGAAAAGAAGAGTTTTCGTGTAAGTCCACTGCCAAAAATGTTTTAACAAAAATTTTTTGAGGACGGCGGAGCACATTTACAGCAACTTTTTGACTTTTCCCTCTTACCTCCAACGACCTCCAAACTAGGATATCTGGAATCTAGGAATCCAAACGAGTTCAACGAGCTATCAGACGTTACTGCAGCTTCAGAATTGGCCGAGATATTGAACTTCGAAATATTGATGTTTGTATGAAAATAAGCAAAATCTCATATTTTCAGATAATTGAAATCGCCTACGTTAGTTACTTAGTTAGTTAGTTCCTATGGAAAAGTGGTGGTTATAGGCTAATATTGAATGGAATTCTCAAAAGTTGGAAAAAACTCATATCTTGGGAGTTGGAGCTCCCCAAAGTCTCCATACAAATGTCATATAAAGGCCAATTTGTATGTGTGTGTGTAGGTTGTATATTTTGTTGCATGATATTGATGGTAATGTGGTGAATGGTGTGTGTTGTTTTGGGATGTATTTCTTGTTGGGAATTGTTGGGATCATTAGGTATTAACTTTCACTAGGTCGGTTCCTAAATTTTGGGATGACAGATGATTCCTCTGGCATTTCTTAACTTCCATCGGATTTTTCGATGGATTTTGGTTATTTTCGACATGAGTGAGGTGTTTCAAGGTTGGTTCCTAAATTTGGGGATGACAGATGATTCCTCTGGCACTACCTAACTTCCATCGGATTTTTTGATGGATTTGGGTTATTTTCGATATGAGTGAGGCGTTCCAAGATTGGTTCCTAGATTTTGGGATTCAGACTGATTTCTCTAGCATTTTTTAATTTCCATAAGGTTTTTTGATGTTGTCGAAATGACATACTTACAAAAGTGGTGATATCAGTCAAAAAAGCCTCAAAGAGTAAATGTGACGCAAGTCCTTTATCTTACTTAGAAAATAACTGATATCGCTGAGGGTGAAGCATTGTGCGTCGTACGCAAAAGTTTTATCAACAAAAAATTGACTCAAAAAATTTGTGAAAGAAAATTTTACAACAAGAAATTTGCGTCACAAGTGGCAGATGATTCGGTTTTCTTCGGTTTAAATTCTTTCAGTACATTTTTCAACCATTTCCCTAACAATACGTTCCTTAACATCTGCCACTTGTGACGCAAATTTCTTGTTGTAAAATTTTCTTTCACAAATTTTTTGAGTCAATTTTTTGTTGATAAAACTTGAACTTAAAAACTCCGTTTCTAAATGCCTACTTTCCTGTACTCCCATACTACTTAAGAAAAAGCGTTGCTTTTCCAAGAAGTAATCAGAAATTTACTAACTTGCTTTAGATAATGAAATCGAAATTTTCCTTGACATTGCAGTTAAATGAATTCTAAAATAGAATCATGTAATTCTGAGAACTGACTGTTAGATTCTTCAAGCATTTTATCCAACTGTTTACGTTGGATGAAAACGGTAACACTGAACGGATGAATCGAAATATTTTTGTCACCCATGAAATTCTTTGATATTTTTCCCGTAGGCTAACAGTCATAAGTTAAAATCTAACACTTTGGTGGCACAACATTTATAATGAACGGAAACAATTTTTTATCGCTGACAAAATACGACTGCGTTCACTATTAACAACTACACACATAAATAACCACATTATACATCTATCTCTCGACTCGACTCATGTAGCACAAGAATTTATTTATTTATTATTATGATTTTTAATATGATTTATTTAAAACGAATGATCTCGTTAGTGCCAGGCGCGTTCAAAATAACTAATTGGCTATTAAATTTTTACAGAATAATTTATGGTCGATGTCACTAAACATTTTTTTTAAATAATTTTTTTTCCTGCTTTTTTTGTCTGTTTGTTTCCGTGTGAGAGAAATTTTATTCCACCGAGCATGTTCCTATAATAAATTATAAATTGCAAATATTGCAAGTTTCTTAAATTTTTTACAGTTAATTTAATTCTATAAAAACCGACACACGCAAATGTTTTCTCAGAAAGGTGCGGGAAAACAGGAATAGTATGTCGTTCAAAGATGTTGAAACACTTGATTTGTTGCAACCACAAATACTACACATCGAAATCTATTTTACTTTACTATATGGAGGTAAGTGCCTTTTCCCTCACTAGAGAAAAGTCTTTTCCTCGTTCGTAAAGTAAAACGCCGTACTATGCACGATAAATGCGATTGTTCGTATCAAAATTCGGTCTATTACATCTGTCAAAGTGACATTTCAAACGTCAAACGAATATAAATATATCGACTAGTTAGTCACAAATGCACTAATTTTTCCTGAATTCTTCTAGAACACGTTCAGGAACTATAAATTCGTTACCCAAAGTGAAGATTTTGACATATTTTATATGAAAGAAGTGTCAAAATTCTCATCAGTGAAACTTTACGAAGCAGGTGAATTTTCCCGAAAAGTTTTTTGTGAAGATTTGAAAATCGCCAAAATTTGAGAAATCCGCGATTTTGCGAATATAGGCACTGTTACGAAGAGTTCCTGAACGAGCTCCTAGTATCGAATTAACGAGAAATCAACGACCAATAGGCTACTTCGCGAGGGAATAAACGCACTCACTTGCTGTGGGGATAAACAAAAAACATAACCGCACATACCGAATTTTCCGAACAATATTGTTTTGTTCTTACGATATTTTGTGCAAGAAATTCATCAGAAATGTAAATAAATAGTGAAAATTATGAAATATTGTAAAAATAAGTCGTGTCGTCAAGTTTTCGGTGACCTTTGTCATGTTCTGTTTTTGTTGGCGATTTCGTATCGGATGTTTGTCATTCCAAACCAAAAATGAATCTTTTTTTTCGGCTGAAATCTCGATGACAAGGCTTATTTTCACAGTATTTCATAATTTTCACTATTTATTTACATTTCTAATGAATTTCCTGCACATAATATCGTAAAAACAAAACATTATTGTTTGGAAAATTGCGTATGTGCGGTTATGTTTTTTGTTTATCCCCACAGCAAGTGAGTGCGTTTATTCCCTCGCGATGTAGCCTATTCGAATATTTATTTTTGTCTGACGTTTGCCTGACAGTTGGAATAGACCGACTTTTGATCCCATTTGTCACAAATAATTTGATATCTCGTATGATGATGAGTAAAAGTACGTCGGATTCTGTTACTCATCTGGTATAGTAATGTGTGCTGTTTAGCTGTGAACATAAATCTTCAAAATCGATGTACAATACATCAAATTAAAGGTATTGACGGGACTAATTAGATTTATAGTACTTAAAAATCGGCTCCGGGGCATAATAGATCATTGTCAAATAACGGTACTTCTCTCAAAATACTGTCAAACGAGTTGTCAATTTCACAAAACTAACCTCAAACAATGACAGCTCCATATAAATTTTTGTAACATTGTGGTTAGCTTTGTGAAAATGACAGCCCATTTGACATCTCAAACGACATTGACAATGATCTATTGCACCTGCAGCCAGCAAAACAGTGCATATGCATCTTTTTCGTAAAAATCTCTAATAAATATTAGTTTAAGCAATTATTTATTGTTGTAAATAGATATCGAGTTATTTGTGGTTGACAACAATCAGTTGTTGAAAAATCTTTAAACTTTCCAGTTTTCCCGCACCTCCATCAGAACTTTACAATGGACAGAATTTCTAAATATTTTTTTTTTCTATTGGCCACAAACCGGAGCATCTGAGGAGTGGTAATCTTGTGTTCACTTTAAACATAGTTTTCAGGTGCATATCGGAAATGTTACATTGAGTTTTTGAGTTGTAAAAGTAACGAACAAAATGTGGATGATGCTTATCGTTATCGACAATAAATTTTAATTTTTTTTTTACAAAAATAACCATCTACTTCGCCAACGTTTGTTCAATATAAAACAGGTAATGCAGGACATATTTTCAATAAGTTACGGCAGGGATGGAACGTGTCATGTGCTGTTTTATTATTTCAAAATTATAATCACAACGAATGTTATTCCCTTTGTTTCCGGGTTGAATTTTTATTTTTTCGTTGATTTACACAGGTGTGTTCAGGTAACGAAAATATTATCAAACAGTTCTTCTGGTAGCTTGTGCCATCAGGGAAAAAAATTGATTTCTTTTTCGAAAGATGTGTGATCGATCGTTATGTATGAATAGAATAACTTTAAACTTAAGAGTATGGATCGAAAATGTGTACCATGCAGTACACACACCCTTTACCCTTTTTAGACCCGTACGAAGTACTGGGGTCTTTTGGGTTTACGCATACGTTTGTAACACGTCGAATTGGACTCCCTGAGTAAGGGGAAACCTATTGTGGTTGTCTAGAGATGCCAAATCCGCGAAAAAAAAAATGTCCGTCTGTCCGTCTGTCCGTCTGTCTGCACGATAACTTGAGTAAAACGCATCCGATTTTGAAAATTCTTTTTTTTCCCGTTTGGTAATGTCAAAAGACAGGCTAAGTTCGAAGATGAGTGATTTTGGATCGACCCCTCCCGAGCTGTGGCCCAATAAGTGCTTTACGGTTTTTCGAAGATATCTCCGGACATTTAAACGTTAAACTTGTAAGTGATACGTCAAATAAAAGGTATTTACAATACCGATCGACAAAAAAAAAGTTTATGGAAATCGGATGACCGACTCGTGAGTTAGACCCCTTGGTGTGGAACAGGCACAGGGCGGCAAGCAGTTTTTGCTTGTTGGTCGGCCACATTTGAACATATTTCGTCTGTTTTAGCTTTATTAGATAGGTATTGACCGTACCAATCAGGGAAAAAAAAATTTATGAAATTATGTTCTCCGGAGCGTGAGCTAGGTCTCTTGGAGTGAGCTCTTATCTGGCTACTCGGAAGTACAGTGAACGTGGTGTATTTTGACAATATCTCGAGTAAATTTTGACCGAATTTCATGAATTTTTTTTTGTTTGAAAGGTATTAACGAATGTAAAGCGTCGGTACTATTTCCGGTCTCCTAACAAAATGGCTGCCGGCGGCCATATTGGATTTTAGTAAAATAGAAATATCTTGGGAAAAATGATACTTAGAGAGTTTCTGTTAACATGGAAATAATTTGTTATGTGTGTGGGGTTTCAGGGATTCCATATACGGACATCTATATATACCTATATACAGCTATATTGAGCTATATACAGGCATATAGAGCTATATAATAGCATATATTTATCTGTGAAATGTTTATTTACAGTGAAATATAGTTAAATATAGCGGTATATAGCTGTTTAAATAGGAATTTATGAAATTTGTCTTCGTACGGGGCTGTCTATATTGCCTCCGGCAATTTAGTTGTATATGATAACAAGGCAAAGAGTGGATAATGTAAGTGATTTTAAAGGGAGAATAGTTTTTCAGCAGAGAAGAAAATGAAGTAAGAGAAATGAAGAGTTTCACATTAAAGGCTTTTGATACGAATAGGTGTTTCGTACGGGTCGGCGTTAGCTATGTTTTTTAAAACTAAACACAACAAAAATCGTTATTCTGTTCATGCACCATAACACATCGAATGCATTGACATATAATAATATGTGTGGCATGTCAAAAACACCTCATTTCATTCATCAGTAGAAAATAGATGTGTGTACGTATGTACATGCTACACACAATTCCTACGATCAAATAAAACATCACAATGACACAACACTCCCCAGAACTATCGATCATTTAAATCATATATAAATCATAATATCCAATTTATCAATAATGTCACATGGGATTTAAGTGAATGTTATGTTTGTGTGTTGTGTTGTATCCATTTAAAAATTCTTTGAAAAATTTATAAATGCATTTTGTAATGTTTTATATGCGAGTGTGGTGTGGTGTGTTCGGTAATCGTATATGATTATTACTGTCGCTATTATTTTACAATAAAATTGGTAAAATGTATATCCTCCGCACCGAATAGTTCTATTGTATTTTCGTATATACGAATCATGAACAGCATGCAATGAACATTCAGTAGCGATAGAACTTTTAAATATTTATTGGTTTTACCACCGCAAACACTATAATAATAGTAATAATAATAATAACTGGAATTGGTATCGATTTTATGATATTTACATTGTAACATAAAGTTGCACACTAAAAGCACAGTAAATCGATATGGTTTTGAGTGATGGCTCAAGTGGGAATATCTGAGGTATATCGGATTGTAATACAGTCTTCCCATATTACTTGTTTGTTCGATATTTTCTTAGCACATAAAGTCACTCATATTTCAGATGGATCATAGTCATCACACTGCTATACTTACTCTTGGGCCTGATTATGAACTTCATTTATAAATTGGTCTGTTCATAAACAATACTGCTCGTTACTCGTTCATTCTTCGAAAATAAATGAAGACATCTTAAGCAAGCATTTACATACACCACGTAGAAGCAACTGGACTTGAATATATTAATATTGCTTCGAGGATATGAAAATTCATGCACCGTCATAGAGTATAGTTCAAAATGTCTTCTGTGGACGAAGAAGAAGTAAAAGTCTAAATATAACTTGATTGGAATATTTTCTACAATGATTCAATGGCATTTGTTGCACTGAAACTAATTTTACAAGACAGAGGAATGGTACAAGAGTCCCCGATTTTAAATTTATGAAAAATTACAATATTTTCGAATAAAACTTGATTCTCAAAAAATCTTTAAATTCCTAAAATTGCTGACAATTCCTACGAATTCTCAAAAATATCAAATTTAGAGAATTTTAAGAATTTAGAATTCTTAAAATCCTCAAATTTCTTAAAAAATTCTTAAGAATTTCCGGTTTCGTCGTAAAATGGAATTCTAAAAATAAAATATAAATCTCACGAGTGCTTAAACGCCCTGGGGACAATGCGAATCTTATTTTCTTAATCATTTGTTCAATATCTTTGGTTTATGTTCAAAATATATCTTAAAAACTGAAGAAGTTTATTTTCGAATGGATGAAATAAAGTGCGTGACCCCTCGCAAATTTTCCTGGTTTTATCACAGTCACTACTAGGTTGGAACACAACACTGCCAATCAGACATTTGATAGTCAAAATTGGTTATTTTCTTTCGATATTTTCGATATCAGATATCTTCAATCTGAAATTCGAAAAGACCATCATGGTCAACATTTCCATTCTTCTCTATCTAATACATTCAACCCAACCAATATTGAGCAGATGAAGTATTTTTCTTCTTCTTCTTTTTTTTCAACTTCCTTGAGCCTTAGATGCAGGCAAAAACCATAAATTCGTCATTTTTAAATTAAATACATATTTCATGTCTGTCTGGATGCGTCTTTTACCCAAACATATTTTCTAACGAAAAAAATAAATAATAATATTCCACTAAATTGATGTTCTATAATACGAATACGAATATGTATCAACCTGTATAAACATTCTAAATTTATTAATTCTATTTCGCAATGGAGCGGAGTATCCTCGTCAAAAAAAAAAGAATATTTTTCAGTGACCTTCAAAGTGATATAACTCAAGTTGTATCCCTGAAGCGAAATTCTGACATGGGTTTGGCATTAATAATACCGAAAATTTTAAGTAATGTATTCGTCGAAAGTGATGTGAAATCGTGTCTGGTGAATGAAAGGCACATTTTTTCGCGAACCAATGCAGCTTTGCTAATTAAATGCTCTGCAGTTCGTCTTATTGTAATAAAATATCGTCACTTCAAGTTAACGAATGAACATCAAATGCAGAGAAATTGAAATCATGTAAAGTTTTAAGCTCAAAACACACGACGACGCATAGAATAACGTGTTTCGATCAAAATGCTCTTTGTTATAGTTTCGTTAAAATAGGAAAGTAGTTAATGCGGATACAATTTTGCTCCAAAAAATACGATAGTTAGATGTGTATAACACATGACGCACAAGATACTGAATATTCAGAAGTCTGCGATTCTGCATATTTCGCATGAAATGAGAATACGATTTTCTCTCTTTCGTTAAATATTGCGAAATATTGTATTCTCAACTGACACTAGAGCTCGTTCAGAAACTCTTCGTTAAGTTTCACTGGTGAGGATTTTGACACTTCTTTCATATAAAATATGTCAAAATCTTCACTTTGGGTAACGAATTGTTAGTTCCTGAACGAGTTCCTAGATGGTAATGCCTTTAAAGTAAAGGAGTATCCGGTAAATAATTGATGGAAATACGAGAAATTGATGGAATTATAAGAAATTGACTGGAAATAAGTTAGTAAATAAGGATAAGTATGATGATCGGAAAAAGTTACAATTTCCAATTCTTATCTGTATTTAGTCTAATTTACTTTCAATTCCCTTACAATTTAATGTATTTCCAGGCAATTCCAGTCAATTTCTTATAATTCTATCGATTTTATGTATTTCCATCAATTACAATTATTTACCGGAGAGCGGAGTATCTGGGAAACTGCAACATAGCTGTTCCAAATTTTAGTTGCGTATAGTCTGACCATTCTTCTTTGCTCTATTTTGACAACGATATTTATACAGTGAACGACATCTCAAATGTCTCACTGTCATTTTTTTCAGAGAATGTCATTGTGAATTTGCAATGACACAATAAAATTCTCAGAAAAATTTGACAGTGAGACATTTGAGATGTCGTTCACTGTAGTAACTATTTCTTACAAAAAAATATGTCGCAATGGAATTGAATAATGACGGAAAATATCGTGGAATTATTTCGAAGATTCGTGGAATTGTAGAAATTAATTGGAATTATAGGAATTGGAATTGAAGGGCGAATCCGGCAAGTATATGTGTTGATCCGGTAATTGAAGTAATAAAAGGAATTGAAAGCAATTAAAATGAATTAGAAATTGATTTGCCACCATTTCGGCCAGTCGGTTACCCCTCGTAATATGATCAGTCAACTCACCACGTAAGATCGCTAAAAATTCAAAATAAGAAGAAGTGACATTTACCAACGCAGCGTTAAATCGCCCTACTAAAGTATAGTTTCCACTTAAAAAGAGCACCTCCGTTTAGCCTCCGTTTACATGACAGTCGTAAAATAGAACAAAGGAACTGTCACGTAAACGAAGTAAAAAATTGAAATAAATTCAATTTCCACTCCGTTTGCGTGACAGTTCCTTTGTTCTATTTTACAACTGTCATGTAAACGGAGGCTAAACGGAGTGCTCTTTTTAAGTGGAAACTATACTTAAGGTTGGCTTCAGAGCCGTTTTGCCTCCGAGTACGTGATAGTTGTCATATCAAACAATGTACTCTGTTGTATGAAATTCCAACTGTCATGTACACGGAGGCAAAACAGAGTGATTGAGAATTCCCAAAACAATGCGCTGATTATCCAAATTTAGTGTCACTTCCACTTCTTTTTCCATCAATAATCACATCATGTTTAAGTTAGTCGTATTGTTTGACCTCTTGGTTTTGAATACAGCTGATGTCAGCCGTATTTGTATTTTGTAACTTATAAGTTAGCTTCAGCTGTTCTACCAGTATGGTCCAATCATACTGCAACTGCTAATGGGTGCTCATTGCAAAGTCGATCGATTCCATCTGTCAAAGTGACGTTTTAAACGTCAGACAAAAATTTTTCGGCCAAATAGTCAAGAAGTCGTCTATTTCTCCTCAATTCTATCAGTGGAAGAGACTTATAGAAAAATAAACGATTTTGTAATTTTGTAATTATTCGGCTAAAAATTTTTGGTTTGACGTTTAAAACGTCACTTTGACAGATGAAATAGATCGAATTTTGATCCCAACTGTCACATATGTGATTTCAATACTAACATGTGCGTACGTATGACTATGAAACCCGTATAAAGCCGTATAATAACAAGTGTCTTTGACTGGGTATACCAGCTGGTAAAACAGCGGAGAGCGAGAGCAAACTTAGACACTTTTCACTCGAAATGATTGACCGTTTCTGAAGCGTTTTCGTCGAAATATTTGTTGATTTTGAGTGCCATCAATACGTTAAAAGAAGCCTCATCAGTGATGGGTCATCACTGAACCCTATTTTGGCCATTTTCATTCTCATTAAACTGTGGACTGACTCGTTCTCCACGTACTTTAAAAGTTATTTTTCATTTTGAATATGTCTTCTTCATCTGCAATCATTTTTGCTTTGATGATACTCCTTTTCAAACGATTTAACTCGAAAGAAATTTTTTTGTGAGAATTTTTTTTTTCGTCTGTGTGTAACAATCATCTTTTTTTGTGTAATAAAACTTTGCCATATTAAGAAGTAAAGAGAGATGTATAGAGATAAATAAATAAATAAACATCCGCATAGATATTAAACAACATTAATAAAAAAAAATGAAGGATTACGATAGGAAGAACTTGAACAAAAGTCTTGATTTTGATCCCAACGATAAAACATAAACATAAATATCAAAGTTTTCCCTGCGAAATATGGAGGAAGAAGAAAAAAAAAGAAGAAGAATTTTTGCGATCCAATGTAAACAGAAATTTCGTTCTGTTAATATTGCTGGTTGGCTGACATGGAATGGAATAATGTGTAAGATAAAAACTCTCAGTTTTGTTCAAATATTGTTCAGAAATCCATATAGCTGAGACTGTCTGAAAGCAAAAGGCAATCTCATGGCTTCGAGTAAATATACTTTACAACTATGTCTTCAGAATACATATATTGTTTTAAGTGTTAAAGCCATTTTCACGATAAACATTATATATCCTTTGTATCTCAATTAACAAGATTGATGTAGCTCAAACAAAACTTAAGTACGACGATGTGTGGGAAGAGATTTATTTGTTTATTGTTCCATACTTTTATGGAATGTAATACCATCGGCATCCAGTAACTTTCCCTTATTTTGTATTTGATATCTGATACTTTTGCAATGTTTACCCATATTTTTTGAGTCGACCAAGTCCATCGTAATGTGCAACGAAAACAAAGGAGGGAACCTGATATGCAGAACAACGCTGCAATAAATTGACCATGAAGATGTGCAATTTTCGGATAGGCGACATTTCTACACGGTCAGTGTCGTCCAGTAACGATATTATCGTTCAAAGAACGATCATACCGTCCTGGTGGATGATAAAATCGTTTTTTAAACGATGCTATCGTCCAGAAAACGATAATATCGTCCAGACAATATTTTAAAAGTTTACATTTTAGACAGAGAAATTTTTCACCCAGGACGTTAACATCGTCTAAAATCAGAGAAATGATAAGTTTTTACGCCCGAGATAGAAGTAACATTTGATAGAAGTAACATGTGAATGACAGTTGGTTCCTATAGGAGAGAATTACATACAAATTCTCTCACATTCTCTCCCATAGGATCCAACTGTCATTTACACGTTACTTCTATCCACAGGCGTACCAACTTATCGTTTCTCTGATTTTAGACGATGTTATCGTCCTGGGTGAAAAATTTTCAAAAACGATATTAACATTCTGTGGCTGACGTGCAGAAATGTCCTAATACCCAATTTTCCACGTCAGGGGAATCATCATCGTTTACGGAAGCATCGTAATTTCAATTTCCTGCGAGCATTGCGAATGCACTTTATAATTATTCCGTAAAATGAATTCATTTTCATATATAAACCGTACTTCTAACGTAAGTTGCATGTTTTTTTGTACCCAGAGAGCATAAAATAAATCCAATCAATAAATTAATGAATTCGATCGCCATCGTTGAATGTTTAATATCCAAATACAATCAATAAACTTCCTCCATGGTTTTATCTTTATTTATTTCACTTTTTTTTGCTCTCTCTCTCTCTCTCTCCGTTTGCATCTTAAAACGTTGCACTACGCTATGCTGTGTGTATAGATGTGTATTATATGCGACTAATTAATGTTTTTATAATTCCATTGAATTGTCATTCTAATCAAATGTGATAACGATCTACATTCGCAGGAACATTTCGCTTGGTATAAATATGTTGTGCAGGTATTTTGTGTAGAAAATTTCTTTGGTGAATTTTTTTTTGCTTGATTTTTGTTTTGTTCAATACGCAAAGAGAGCATTCAAAAATTATATTCAGAATTACGGTCAAAATCCACTATATACTTTCAGATTGCACTGCACATTATATTGAGTCTATAATTAGCTAAATAACCCTACACACATCTTCAGATTACGAAGAGAAAAAAAAGCACCGCGCAAAAGTAAAGATGTGCATATTTATAAGAGTATGCAAGCAACAGCAAGAACAACAAAAAAATATCTAAAGAAAACGATCGGTTCAATTGACTTTTTGTTGTTATATTCCTCCGATAAAATGTTCAATTTTATTAAAGCAAAAATAAATTTTCAATGCAAGCATATCTGTATGCAACCGAGTCGGTGCAAGCGTTGCGGCAGATTAGCGAGATTAGATAAAAAGAAAATTTATTTTATATCTTGATTTTTAAAGGTTCGGCACATTAAAAGGATTTTAATTACAATTTTCCGTAATTGTTTGTTATATGAATACATTTCAATCATTTATACGATCTGAAACGTCAACGACAGTAGCTTGTTCTGTTCGAATTGAAAAATTTGTATTATGCATGTTAGTTTTTTGCTTATTAAATTTTTGCTTAATGAAATGATTAAGATCAGAGCGGTGAGCAGAGTTTACTTCCCGGCCAAATTTACTGTTTTATCGGACTTTTGATGTTAATGGCATCGGTGTCTCGTCTGTTGAGAATAAATATATTTTTTTTTAAATCAACTTTGTTGCATGTGAAATGACTTTTTACCATCTGAAATATTTCCACCACGTACAATGTATGAATAGTTGAAATGTAGAAATAAAACGTGTCACATTAGTGAATTATAAGAAAAATTAAACTTCATTTATTTAGCACTGATCAAATAGGCTGTCACAGAGATATTTTTGATAAATTATTTCGAAATTAATTCGGAGCTAAATGTCATTTTTATAATAAATCGCTAAAGTAATACGTCCCGTTACTGAATTCAACTATTTATATACAACGATGTTTAATTAAGTTATTATAATTCGCTGGTTCTGTTTCTAGAACCTAGTAGTTGAAGGACCCATAAGGAATGATCAGTTGATAGGAACTGACCTCAAATTACCTTAAGAATGACATAAATCCAGAAAAACATGAAAAAAAAAATCCGACACAAATGCGATAAATCTATAGGTTCTAGAGCTTGGAAGACCACGGAACATCAGGAAGGTACTTAACACGAATGGAACTAGTTTTGTGACTAGGATTCAATTCTAAAATGATGTGGACAGGCTATTCTTCGAAATTCATCAGCAAAAATTTACTATGCGTCACTATTTTGCTCAGAAATAAATACTAAATAATGTTGGAAAATAACAGTTCTAGGAGTCGTGGAAATCCTGGCTTATATCTCGACATCCAGGAAACGGCGTGAAGCCCGCCGGGCAGCATTCGAAAGGCACTGACTTAAACTTTCCAAAAAGCCCTCATTATTGAAATCACTTTCGAATTGACGGTGTGAGGTAAACTCAAAGTTTAGGAATTTTCGGTGCCAATTTTTGGGAAGATTCCTATATCGACGCCAATTTGTTTTACAGAAAAAAAAGTTGTTCCACGAAATGTTGGTATTGAATCAGGCTTTCAAGGAAAAAAAGAATTTTTGAATAAAGTTGTCACGTTCGGGAGATATTTGATTTTTAATTTTTTCATATAAACCGCTTTTCCGGACGGAAAAGCGATTTTTCATTTTCCAGAAAAAAATTTAGTTCCACAGTTTTTCATGCTCAATCACATGAGATAAAGAAAAAAATCGAAAAACTTAAAGCGAGCGGATTGACACAAGTAGCTGGACTATTCGTGACATTTGAAAAAAAAAATGAATCTGGTACTTCAGATAGTCGATGATCAATTGGTCAACAGATCTCTTAAAACCTTTAAACTTGAATTCACCAATGAATCTTCGAACTTAGTAATATTTAGGTATTGGTGACCTGACCATACGAACGGTTAGAGTAAAATTTTCCAGATTTTCCAATTTCAAAAGTGAGTACCACAAAAAGTTTCTATAAAATGGATGATGAAAGTAGTTCGTAGTAACTTTGAATGTACATACGTGTGACCTTGAGTGTCGTTCATCCACCTAAAGCTTTGGTTTATTAAACACTCAACGAAAAAGATCTTATTATGTCTGCCATATGCTATACATTATGGATATTTCAAATAAAACCTCTATAATCTGACCACCTCCACAGATTGATGGTGGAATGGTGATTGAATCCAATTGTAATATGTACATGTTTTTAAGGCCAGGCCATTATTAAAAATAGTCGGATATCCGTCCCAGTTCCTTGTATATTCACACTATTAAACCACTAATGTTGTGTGGTCAGCTTATAGAGGTTTTGTGTATTTCAACACGAAAAGAACTTCTTCTAAACTAATACCGTTAGACGTTTAATTCTACAGTCCAACAAAGCAATCACAAAGAAATCAGATAACATTCTTAACTTCTTAATAAGCCACTTTCGGAGAAAAAAATAAATAAAAACTTTTATCTAATAAAAGTCATGTAATTACGAAATATAATGTGGCCAATGACTTAACGCATTTATCCCATTACCATGTCGATCAACAAACTTAAAATTATCCATTATTTTTACATAAACAAAAATTATTCGAATTCATTCATGTAAATTTCAAGTTATTAAAAACGATTACTTCATTAATAATGAAAAAAAAAAATTGACCAGAACATTAGCATTATTAAAAGGAGAAAAAAAAAATTCAAATATAAGAATTAAGTCGTTTGTTTCGTATATTGTTGTATTATATGACCACGACAAGCGTGGATAATTGTATAATGATCTTCAATATGTTTTGATTAAAGTTTTTATTCATTTATTTGAATTTTACCAGAGAAAAATCAGGTTTACATAATGGATAATTTGTGATATTTAATATGGTCTCATTAATCAGATTTTGTGTGAAATTCTTTCATCGGAAGTCTATGTGACAATTTGTGTACGAAAAGCAATGGATGATCTGAGTTTAATGTGTAAAACAGAATTTTTTAACTTTTCGCCATATTTTTACAGATCTTAGTGCATAATCGCTCAGTAGAATAGTATTGAACATTCTTTTGTTTTCCCTAGGGTCGAAAGTGTTTCATTACAACACTAGAAAATTGAAATAGTTATTTGTGTATCTGTTTTGGACGATTGATTTTAGTTCATTTAAAATTTAAATTAAAAGACATTTTGAAATCTGTGCCATATCGACATTCATGCATTATTCCCACTAACGTAGTATATGACTTAGGAACAAAGAGTATCACCAGCAGGACTTATTGTTGATGAGGCGACATAACTACACGGTCAATATCGTCAGGAACGATATTATCGTTTTTTAGACGATACTATCGTTTTTTTGATGATACTATCGTTTTTTTGACGATAATATCGTTCTGGATGAAAATATCCGCTGGACGATATTATCGTTATTTTGGACGATATTATCGTCCTGGGCGATAATTTTTGGGACGATAATATCGTTTTTAATTAATTTATTTTTTTAAATTTGAGATGATAATATCGTCCAGGACGATAATATCGTTTTTAATTTATTTAAAATAAAAATTCTAGACGATAATATCGTCCTGGGCGATATTATCGTTCTGGATGGTTGTTGAAGACGAAACATAAAATCTTGTAGACCTTTTCATAGACGGCAAATATATATTAAAAATTGGTTCTTTTGGTTCCGTAAATTTAAATTTTATATAGAAAAATTACAGACTAATTATGAAACGATGCGAGAAAAAAAAAATTAACTCCTAAGTTCCGACACCGTTCCGGCGCCCGGCTCGCATTGCGGCCCTCCGCTTCGCTCCGGGGCAATGGGCCGGATCGCTCGGCGTGTTAAAACGCTTTTTATGTACAATCAAAGTTGGTATTCATTTCGTAAAAAGATGAATTATTAAGGGACGAGCTAAACGCCTTTTTTAAACACTGATGTGTAGGTGATTTCCTCTGACAATTGTTTTTCGATATTTTGGAAGAGAATTCGGTTCTTGCTGCACCTCTGAGTAAAATTGAGTCCTGGACAATATTACCACCCAAAACTAAACGATAATATCGTCCTGGACGATATTATCGTTTAAGAAAACGATAATATCGCTTAGGACGATATTATCGTTTTGGACGATATTATCGTACAGAAAACGAAAATATCCATTAGATTTTCTAGAACGGTAATATCGTCCAGAAAACGATAATATCATTTTTTGAACGATAATATCGACAATAAAACGATACTATCGTCCAGACAATATTTTAGAATTTTTCAATTTAGACGATATTATCGTCCTGGATGAAAATTTTTTGGGCGATAATATCGTTTTTTTGCACGATAGTATCGTCTAAAAAACGATAATATCGATTTTGAGACGATACTATCGTCCAAAAAACGATATTATCGTTTTTTTTGGACGATACTATCGTCTAAAAACGATATTATCGTTTTTTAGACGATAGTATCGTTTTTTAGACGATAGTATCGTTTTTTAGACGATAGTATCGTTTTTTAGACGATAGTATCGTCCAAAAAAAACGATAATATCGTTCCTGACGATATTGACGGTGTGGAAATGTCCCGCCACCCTTATTATTCGGACTTTCTCGGAAGTTCATAAGACATTGATGGAACTGTAAGAATTTTTGGGATTTTTTTTGATTTTTTTGAGCATGATGGTAGCTTTATCTAAAGCTACATTAAGAATAAAACTTTAAAAAGTTTCTTAATATTACCAGAGGTTTACGCAATGCGTAATACGCATACAAGTGCAAACATCAGAGTTGTCATACTCCAAATGTTCATAATTGTGAATCCACCTCGGTACTCGCCGACTACAGTCTCTGAATGTGGTGTCACAGTTCGAAGCAGTGGCAGAAACAATTTTCATTCACCATACCAAATGCATAACAGGCAAAAGTTGACCGTTTGTTCACGCCGTAAGTGCGGTCGAAATGGAAAATGGAAAGTGGGGAGGTCTTTCTAACGTAGCGTCATTTTCATAAAATGAAGCGTTGAAATGTATTTTTCGCTTGACTTTTTCATCGAATCGTTCACTTAAAATTCAAATATTATGCACACTTACGCCGTGAATTAACACACACTTACACTCACACGCACACTTACGCCACTAGCCACTAGCCAAAATTAAAATTTGGAAGCTGGTACTTTTTTCAACTGAATATTTATGCAAAACGTCGAAAAACGTCAAGTTACACGCATTCGTCATAGTAATTTACGTATCTGCGTCAAAAATTGTTTATCTTGAACGTTAAGTCATTTTGTTTAAACAATTTTATTTTTGACGATTGGTTTGTAGGTTAATTTACTCGCTGAAATGAAAATATTTCGATTAGATCTTATCAAGTAATTTGGACATTTCACAGCTGCTGCTGCAAGTTATTTATTTTAAATGCGACAAAAAAGACTGCTCACAGTTATGGCGCAGCCGGTAAAACATCGATCTTTTCTCAAAAATTAAAGACCACAGTAAATAAATATCATCGATCTTCTTCTTCCCTAATGTTCCCAAAATACAAGCAGCGTTACCACGTTGAATTGCGATGGAAATTCTTTGCAGAAGGTATTCTTTTGATTTTACCTCACCCGTTGCCTTTTACATTAAAGAGCCCAATTTATCAATAAATTTCTTCGTTTCCGGACCCATGCAGCCTAAAGTCTCGAAAGCAAGTGGGGTTAGCAAATAGTTTTGTTTCAAAGAAACGTAATGGTTATGCTTATGTCTCTCTGCTTTTTCAGCAATGGACCGTGCTTTCTTTGATGAATCATTAATATATGATGCAGCCATGGTATACCGGACGGTAACATCCCACAAGAGTGATCTCCCATGACTCCATGGTAACAAAGTCATACCGTCAGGTCTTTTACCATCATCTCTTGAAATACCTGGAGGCTGCACTATATTTGGAACACCTGCACTAGAGAAAGCATAAGCGAATATGTTATTCATAATATCATGTCTAACGTATTTTCCTTCTGCGCATTTCACACAAGATAAACCATGCAATCCATCTTTTTCGACTGTTTTACCGCAAAGACATTTATGTTCCTCACATATTTGAGTGCCTAATCGAAGACCAACAGCAATTCTAGCAGAATTGTTATCCAGTAGTAATCCTAATTGACTCGATGGGATCACTTGCAACCACTTTGAAGATTCTTTAGTCGATGATGCAAGTAGTCTGGCACGAGTTTTCAGGTCACCATTTTCAAACAATTCATTAAATTGATTTTTGATCTTCGGGATGTCCCAATTCTTTTGTTCCTTTTTAAGAGTATCGTTTTCTGGAACAAATTCTTGAGGAATTTCATTAATTAATTGTACAATCTGTTCATCAATTACTCGTAAATCAAATCTTTGAAGAATCACGCCACACAAATCTGATGAAGAAAAGACTGACGACAAGTAGGCCGGTATTGCTAAATCCTCAACTTTTCTAATACCCATACCTCCGAAAGACAATGGAAGCGACGCTTGATCCCAAGAAAGGCCTTCTACCCTATTATTAGTAATCGACTCCAAAGCTGACCTAAAAACTTCGTCAACAGACCTCAGCTTATCCGGAAGCAAGTAAGCTCTAGAAGCGCGCATCAAATAACTGAACCTACAACTGCTCAAAGATTTCCTAAAAACACACAAAGCAGGATGTACGTCCATCAACTTCAATCGATCACACATCAATTTGATTGATTCAACCTTAGACGAAAACATCCTCTCTAAACCTGTCTCAAACACCGGCGAGCCTAACAACTCAAGGGTAGACTCATCCACCTTCTTAATACCCGGCAACAAAGCTGATATCTCAGCATACATACGAGCTTCTTCATCATCAGTCGCATTGATGAAGAAAACCTCGCACTTCTTAGCATTAAGCCGCAAACCTGACACCTCACAAAAAGACAAAACTCTCTGAATATCATCTAACACTACAGACAACTCATCACCTATAGTACCGTCATCCAAATACCAACCATTAAACCGAGACAAAAGAGCATGCGTCATCTTCATGATACCTATACAAAAACCTGGCGGACCTAACGGATCTCCCTGCTGAAATCCTATCTGAGACAATAGAGGATCACCAACAAAGTACAGATTCGACACGAGCCTATACGCTTGTTGCAGCAAAGGAAACAGCTCAGGGCAAACATCCCGCACTTCACCTAACATAAACTTCCTAAACAGCATATTGAACGCATTCTCAAAATCAAGCTTAACAAGAGCCATCGGCCTATCATGATCAGCTTTACAAAACTTACGCACTGAATGAACTAAAGCCTCCGCTCCTCCCTGAATGCCGTAACCAAACTGAATTGGTTTCAGCTTCTCAACCAAAGATTCCCTAACCTTAAAATTCGATATCTTTCCCGCCATACGCCTCCAAACAAGACCAACCGCTATTGGTCTTACATCTGCTTCTCCCTTATTGAGGGCAGTCAAAGAAGCACCAAAAAAAATTTTCGCAACATCTTTTTCTACCTTACCCGACCTAATCACATCCACCAAAGAAGAAACAGCTTTAAGCAGACGACTCGCCGAATCGCCACAAGTAAAAGATATAAGATCTTTTAAATGCCTCCGCAACCCACCAACACCTCCTGACGAACTCAAAGGAAAGCTTCTAATAGCCTTAATAACCTCATCTACCGTCGTCAAACCTAAATCAATATCCACTTTCACTTCTTCAAAAATCCCACCCGTATCCTCAGGGTGCTTAGCTGCTGCAAGCATATTTTAAAAAAATTCACCAATCTTATCACCATCATCATAATTGTCAAATCTATTACTTCTTTTGTTCTAATTAGAACAAAACATTAGGTGCATAGCTCTGCTACAGTTAGTCACTGGAATCGAAAAGAAGATAATGAATCACATCTAATAAACTCCAAAAGTAGTCCATAGCTCAATTACTTTGAACATATTTTTTTTCGTCTTCAAACTGGAAGGCAACATTAAAATATTTCCGAAAATACACTCTACTTATTCGAATATTTACACATATTTAACACGCACATTATCGTCATACGATTCTTTAGTCTTCATGCCTTTAAAAAAAAAATAAAGAAGAAACATTTGAACTTTGTCAAACGTATCTAAAGTCAATTTCTGTTCTAAAATTAACCGACTTTTTTACATATTCCATTTTAACGAAAACTATTATTTCCATTTCTTCTTTTCTTTTTTCTATTTTTTAAAGATAATTACTCTTTTTTAACGTTTAAAACTACGAAAATGTTTCAATTTAGTTTACAGTCAGACTATATGTTGTTGTCTAAGAAAACAAAACGTCTTTACAAAAAAAGATTCTTTTTATTTTGAAAAAATTGTAGGGAAACGAAATAAAGCTGGTCTTTTGAGTGCATGTTTTTATCTTAAAAATTAGATTTTACTCTACACAAGAAACACTGAAGAAAATATTACTTTCAGTGATACAGTCCGCGACTCTGATTTAAGGTATTCATTCCGTCTCAGCTGGTTCACTCTACCCTCGACTCTACCACTACCACGCCACGTACATGCGTGTATTTCGGCTTTCACGTTTGTTGGTGAAAAACAGCTGGATCGAATTGAATAACTTATTTCAGAGTCACAGACTGTATGACATCATCCATATGACTTATTATTCAAGTTTTATCATCTTGTTATCCGCGCTTGTAAACTATGACTTTTAAGTTTTGACCTAAATTTGCGAGAGATATTGTTGCATTCAAAAAAGAGCGAAAGTATAGGTTCTTGATGAGATTGATTACAGCCCTTAGCTCTGATCCCTAGCATTCGATTTCCTGTTTCTTGGCGTAGCATGTTAGAAAACGTTCCTTTTTTTATAAATTTAACAGGTTCAACTCACATTTACTCGTGTTTTTTTGCACTTTAAAGTATTTGATTTGGAATTTCATCACATTGTGCTGTGCACCAATGAAAGCCTGGAACAGGTATGGTCGATCGGCGAATTCGTCTTAAACGCACTCACATTATATGTCAAAATAATATGAAAATGAGTGCGTTTAAGTACAAAAATCAAATTTGTATGTCCTCCGGGCGGGCAATAGACCATACCTGTTTTAAACTTTCATTGCTGTGCACGCCATTTACTACATCTTTCTATAGTACTTCGTACTATTTTATGTGGATAAAACGTTTTTGAAGAAGCAGAAAAGTTAATCGACTCAGATGTAGTTAGCCCCAACCAAATCTGTGACGATTTTTTTTTTCAACTGCTTTGTAGGTTGTCCGTCCACTCATACAAAATATATACGTGCTTATACCGTTTTACCACAATCCCGATTGCGGATAACTATTGATAACGTATAAACACGTATAAGGTAGTAAAGGTAGTGGACCTACTCAGGGAAATTTCGTCACGGAAATTTGGTTGGAGATAACTGTAAATATTTCTAAGCTGGTTTTGTCGGTTGAACTTGAACGTAAACAACTCTCTCTCTCTCAACTCAGTGACGAAAAGTAAAACTTTCGATGCCTTTATTGGAAAAAACGTTGCAATAGTAGATTACGTTGGATGCTGCGAAAGTAATTCATTACACAAGGAAACAATTTTGTGATACGGGCAAACTCACGAGTAAGCTTTTGAGCAACAAGCTTCGGTAACTGTTTTCGAGGCAAGTGTAGAGTTTGCATATCCGAGCCAAAGGCGAGGTATGCAACTACACTTGTCGAGAAAACAGTTACCGAAGCTTGTTGCTCAAAAACACGAGTAAGTTTGCGAGTTCTACAAAATTGTGTCCGAGAGCAATGAATTACGTCGCAACATCCAACGTATTCTGGTTTATTGCCTGCTCATGCGAAAATTGACTATTATTCTGTTCTGTTCTGCAGAAATTCTACATAAATTCAGTATCTCAATAAACCAACACCAACAAAACAAAAATAAATCTGTTCTTCCGATAAAACGTTTACAAACAAATCTAGTGTGCTGACGAAATCGGCTCACACGCGACACGTCTCCTAAAAAATTGATTCCGAAAACAACACTCGTGTTACATTAGTATTGTCGCAACAGTAGTTACAATTGCGTTGGTGACATGTTGACATTGAATAGTTTTTCGCAGTTAGTATCGATGAAGGCGCATTGTTTGTGCAATTATTTTGTTAGTCCTTTTTAATGTTTTCAAAAAAATGTGCAACAAAGTGTAGTGTTTGTACTATAAGCAAAAGCATTTAGTGTTATAACGAAATGTGTGACCATAAAGTGTTACTTCGGAACATCAAAATTATTGTTACAATAAATATGGCCGACAATTCTGTGTTGCTAATTCTTCTAAAAGTATGTTGTAACCAGATTACTTGCGTAACAAGTTTTTCTGACATAACTGTGTTCATCGATCAATATTTTTATCAAAAAAATGTTATTTTAGCGACATTTCTAACATTCTTTTTCGATCGATCGATTCATTCAACAAAAAAGATAAAATGAAAGCAAGGCAAATTTTACTTGAAAGAACTGTCAACTTGAAATAAACCCCAAATATCCCTAGTGTAATGGATCACTTTCGCAGGGGGTAAACAGCCGTGTAATAGTCAATTTTCGCATGGGGCTGGCAATAAAATATTTTATCGCCGAAGTGAACACAGCAAACATTCATTCTAGTACTTATAGTAGCGTAGTGTCACAGTTGTGTCCAAATATTTTTTGTGTTTTTGTCGCGACAAAACAAAAAAAAACTTTTGGTTTTTGCATCGAGTAAAAAGTGTTTTAGTGTTCAAATATGCCTTGGCGACCTAAAGAGACTATGCCCGAATACAATGGAAAGCATAAGAGGTGAGTTTCTTTGAATTTTTTCGGTGAATTTTTGTGATAAAATTTTCCATACATTTTCGGGAAACTGTCCTGTCATTTCCCAATACAAAAACCTTAATACAAAAACCACAAAATTTTAGATTGCACTTTAATCCATAAAAGGAAGCAAATTTCTGAAGAAAAAAAAATTGACACAGAACCGCGTACATTGTACCATTTTTTAAAGTCCAATTTAGTATATAGGATATTATACTGAACGTGAACGTACGCTGGGACCATTTATCCATTAGCTTTCCACATAAATTTGATTATTATAAAATTGTGAAAATCCCATGGTTCTAGGAGAAATTTCAATAAATCATTGCGGAATTAATGCACTTGTATTCGTGTTATTAATGTCTTACAAAATGCCAAGTACATCATCAAGCCACACATAATAATAATAAAACCCTCGCAACATTTCATGTATAACCTTTAAACGCCAAAGAGCCATTGAATTTTCCGCACAGAAAATTATGAATTTTATGGTTTAAATAACAATTTGTACAATAATTTTACCAATGTTCATGTAAAATCACGATGTAGTTACTTACAAAAAATAAATAATGAAAAAAAAAGGCAACAGAATTTTGCGAGAATATTCACGCGCGAATTATTTACTGTCGGCATCAAATTATAACACATTCATGTGACATGATTTATCGCATTTGTCTGCATAAACATATGTTTTGTAGCAGCGCCAGTGTTTTAAACAACCATATTTATAATATGAAGTGGATTCCCAATCATAATATTAATAATGAATGAGTAACAGTACCAAACCAACTTCAATAAAATTGTTAACCATAAGAAAAGCGGGGAAAGAACACAGCAGATACACACATACACACTGGAAAAAAGAAGAAGAGAATCTCAAACGAGATATACTCTCCATGGATTAATGGGAAGACATATTTTTTTTATGCGCACGATATTAAAAATAATTTATTAGCTGTTGGGTAAAAAAGACGGTCTTTTTTTTCGTCGAAAGAACTCTCAGCTAAAACTCTTGTATACAGTTGTATGGTATCACATGCGGCCTTTGCTTTTAATGTTGAACTAGTTGAGTTTATTTTTACGAGAAGAATGATATAAATAAAATTACGAAATTTGCATCTTAATAGCATTTTTCTGATGAAAAATGAAACTCCCAGGGACTCGTATTTATTATGACTAATAATAGTAAGCGATTCATCGAAGCTATAAGCATAAATTGTTTTTTTTTTTTTGTTTTATTGTCGGATCCAATCTACATTTTTATACGAATTTGAAGAATATCAGACCAATCGATATCGAGCATTGTTCAGAGACACTTGAAAATTTGTCGTCAAAAAATTAGTTTGGAATAATGAAGAGTATAGGTAGCTACATTCTCGTCAGAGTTCGTCAGTATTTCATTCTTTTCTTCAGGTGATATAACTTCACTCTTCTAAACATCAATGAATTCGACCTCCAAGCTGGTGAAGGAAAGTAAGGAATACCTTCTGAGCAATCGGATCAATTTGGTCTGGGTACCAGGACATTCCGGCGTGGAGGGAAATAAGGAAGCGGATAAGCTGGCCAAAGAAGGCTTGGCGACTCGGCAAACGGGCCAGAACCGTACCTTCCGATTCCCCAGTCGGAGTGTAAAAGAGCACTGGAAGACTGGGTCAAGCGTAAACACGCAGAACGCTGGGAAGAGTATAATGGAGGCGTTCACACGAAATGCTTCTTCCCTAAGCCTAAAAAAAAATGGGCCAAAGATTTGCTCAAAATGGACCGAAATCGCATTAGAAGAGTAGTAGGAGCGATTACGGGACATTGCGGGCTGAATCGGCACTAGGGATGGGAGGCGTTCAAAGTTATCGATAATATCAATCGAAAGAAATTATCGATAATCGATTAATCATATCGTTATCGAGATCGTTATCGATAATTTAATAATTATCGATAGTTATCAAAATATCGATATTTTGATATTTATCTGAAAATTCATTATAATATACCGATATATCGGAATATATCGATAAATATCGGATTTTCGGACCGAAATATCGATATGTCGAATTATCGATATCTTGATAATTATCAAAATATCAATAATTATCGATTATCGATATTTTTTTGATAATTTTCGATAAAAAAAGTCGATAATTATCGATTATCGATAATTGATAATTATCGATAATCATTTTCATTATCGCCCATGCCTAATCGGCACATGAATAAGTTGAGGCTTTCTGACACTCCGGAAAGTGATTGCCCCAAATTTCTTCAACTAAGACGCAGGATGCTCGGAGACTACGAGGTGGTTCCTTCGGAAATTGCTGCAATAGGACCTGACATCGTAGACAGGTTCCTATCGGCAACAGGAAGGCTGCCATGACTTACATGATGACCGGGAATGGAAACAAAGGATCAACAGATCTGTGTTTCGAGATCTTAAATGATCGTGCCAAACTGATAAATCTACAAAGATCAATGAATTGTCACAGCAATGAAGTTGGTTTACAAAAAAGGCAGATAAAAATCTAGTACATTTGAGCTTTAGTTTTCAAACAACATTTCTCTGTAATCAAAATTTTGTCGATAAACTCTGACGAGTGGAGGGACCTTTCTACACTGTAAATATAGTTTTCGTTAACGATAATATCGTTTTTAGATGATTGATAATATCGATCTCTGAACGATAACATCGTTTTTTGGACGATAATTCCGTTTTTAGGAATGATAGTATCGCCCAGTTAGACGATATTTTTGAACGATATTATCGTTACGTAAGATAAGAGTAATTATACCTTGAGAGGAAATTTGTACGACGAAAAGTGGTCCCATCATCAGTTGGTATAAGATTCACATTTCGTATAATTTTACACCAATACATGAACGCGTTGACGCATTTGATAGTTCAATTTGCCCTCTACATAATTACTCTTAGATTAATACGAAAATATCGTTTTTTCCACACGATATTGACGCCTCTCTACTCTGACGGGAATCGAGCTAATGTATTTAGTTATCATGTCTATTGTTAAACTAACAAGCATTCACTACTTTGTCTGTAAAAAGCTACTTAGCAGTCAATGGAAACCTACACAAAAATCTCCCGTAAACCATTGATTCAGTTCACAAAACTTGACTCTGCTGTTATATGTTAGCGTTACTATTTTCTGCGAAATAAATCGACATCTGTACTCCAGAAAACGGTAGAAAAACAAGCAAATCTTTTTGCTATCGTTCCAGGTATGGCATGCTATTACTGGTCAAAGCAAGATTTTCTGCTGAAGAATACGCTGGATACGTTCGATACGTTTTCCTCCAATTACTTTTAATTTAGTAGAATTGAAATTGAAGGGAATTGAGCGAAATTGAATGCACTTACATTTCGCTTGATGTTTTTAGCCCCGTACGAAGTACAAAGGTGCTTATAGGATTACGATGCCGTGTGTAATTGATGGAGTTCGAAGCAGACGGTAAGGGCAAAGTGTTTGCCTATGTTCATAGATGACGAATCTGCAATAAAAATTTTGTCTGTCCGTCTGTCCGTCTGTCCGTCTGTCACGTCGATATCTTGAGTAAATCAAATCCGATTTCAAAATTTTTTTTCCCTGAAAGATAGTCGAAATAGTGAGGCTAAGTTCGAAGATGGGCATATTCGGGTCGGCCCTTCGTGAGTTAGGGCCACCTAAGTGATTTAAGATCTTTTGGTGATATTTATGGCAAAATAAACGATGGAAATGTAAATGACACGGCAAATGATAGGTATTGTCAATACCAATCCAGGAAAAAAAAGTTTTTTTTAAATCGGGTGAGTGGACCGTGAGTTAGGGCCTTAGAAGTGAAATGCTACTAGGGCCCTATGTGTATTTTACATAGAACTCGAGTAAATTTCATTCGTTTTTCGTAATTTTTGTGTCATTTGGAAGGTAATCGAATGCCGAATAGAATGTTGTTGAAAAAAAATTAAATTTGGGTCCTTGGCCTAAGGCCGCTACTAGGGCCCTATGTGTATTTCACATATAACTCGAGTATATTTCATCCGTTTTTCGTAATTTTTGTTTCATTTGGAAGGTAATCAAAGGCCGAATAGAATGTTGTTGAAAAAAAATTAAATTTGGGTCCTTGGACTAAGGCCACTACTAGGGCCCTATGTGTATTTTACATATAACTCGAGCAAATTTCATCCGTTTTTCGTAATTTTTGTTTCATTTGGGAGGTAATCAAAGGCCGAATAGAATGTAGTTGAAAAAAATTTTAAATTTGGGTCCTCGGACTGAAGCCGATACTAGGGCCCTATGTGTATTTTACGTATAACTCGAGCAACTTTCATCCGTTTTTCGAAATTTTTGTTTCATTTGGGAGGTAATCAAAGGCCGAATAGAATGAAGTTGAAAAAAAATTTAAATTTGGGTCCTCGGACTGAGGCCGATACTAGGCCCTTCAAAAAAATAAAATTTTAGGGTGATTTGAAATTTTTGTTTCATTTGAAAGGAACGTCGTACGGGGCTTCGTAATTGCGCTATGCGCAATTTGTAAGATGTACACATTACATAATAGTTTTACTTTAACTACATTAACCGGCGCAATAGGCTTACGGTCAAAGTAGGGTGACAGACGCACTAGGGTCACGTACGCAATAGATATACGGGTTTGTACGGGGCTCAGTCGCAGCAAACGCTCCGACTGTTCTGATGGCTCGTTTCTTCTTAAATCCCAATCGATGGAGAGGACAATCTGTTATTTATAACGTATTGCATGTTATTGCAGGTAGCATTTGTTAGCCATTTAATGTGGAAGGTGGGATGGGTATACCGATTTTTTCGTTTGTTTTCTTCTTTCACTGGAAATTAGTGCCAGAAAGTATAATTCATAAATTAAGTAAAGTTTTTTCAGTAATGTCATCACAATTTAATCTCAAATAATTCGAGAAATACGCGCTCTGCAAAGATAAAATTTCGCAGTATTTCTCGAGTTATTTAAGATTTAATTTTGATGGCAGCACTGAAAAAAACGTTGCGTAATTTATGAATGATATTAGGGAATCCGACTGTTTGTTGAAACCAATTACATCCACACGTGCATACGTTCCTTAATCCTATTCGTACTTTAATCTAGACTATTTGATTAAAGTCGTGGATTCTTATAGTTCTCTTACAGTAGGAAAAAGTCTGTTTGGTGCACAGCCTCCATTTTTATACCACCGCCTCGACGTAGCCACAACTCCTCAGACCTAATAGAGTATTGAGTGCATTTACTTTCAATTAATACTTTCGGTTGAGTCATATATTTTCCTTAATTTGTTTTCTTTTGGCAAATTAATTGTACACAAAGCCAATTTGGGATAAATAGCACAACAAACGTCTCAACGAAACCAGTCGGAAAAGTTTGCGGAAAAACTACGAGAAAAAAAAACATTGTCGTTTGTAGCTGAGCACAATACGAATGGTTCACGGTTAATTAAAAGCCAAGTGTAGCATTATATTAACGGCACTTTATAGTAGACTTGAGACAAAATAATGCACATTGTGTGTAGTGTGTGCCCACTGCCTATCGCAAATATGCCACAAAATATTCAAGCAAAACTTTCGCATTTCCACAAAATTTTGTGTTTATAAGCATATGGTAAACAATGTTCCGCATGTGTACATATACACACACATACAGCGCCGAGTAAGTAGGATAATTGGCTAATTGAACTTCCCGCATGAATGAATTATTGCTAATTGCATTTATGCTTGGGCACATGAAATCGAAACATACCGAGAGTTCTTGTGTGGATTGGTGAAGAGATTTATTGTTTCAGTCGGAAGGTTGTTGTTGTTGCCGATGCTGCTCAAATGATAGCGTGTAGGGTTTAGTCGTCAATATTATTCTAAACTTTCCAATCCGAGCGCTTTCATTTATTCCTGGTTTGCCAATCAATTTTCAATTTTTGATGAATCTGGCATTACGACGATGATGAGCTTTTTCTACGTCTACAATGAATTTAATTTCGTTTCTTCTGGTTCGAAAAATCTGAGTTTGTGCTGGGAATCATTCATAAATTACATAACGTTTTTTCAGTGCTGTCATCCAAACTACAACTCCATTAAACTCGAGAAATATACGCTTTGCGAAATTCGGACAATGTTCTTTCCCCACGACATACCCGCTAAATGGAGAATAGAATATCAGTCAAAAACACTCAAAAGAGTAAAAGTGACGCAAGTCCCTGTGCATACTTCCAAAACAACTGATATCGCTGGAGGTGACGCATTCTGCGCTTGTACGCAAAAACTGTAACAGCAAAAATTTGACCAAAGAAATTCTAGAAACAAAATTTTACCAAAAAAATTTTGCGTCACAAGTGGCAGATGATTCGGACGTATTAGGACGTATTATTGCTTTTTAAAAAAAAATTCTTAAAAGTACTTTCCTCAACATCTGCCACTTGTGACGCAAAATTTTTTTGGTAAAATTTTGTTTCTAGAATTTCTTTGGTCAAATTTTTGCTGTTACAGTTTTTGCGTACAAGCGTAGAATGCGTCACCTCCAGCGATATCAGTTGTTTTGGAAGTATGCACAGGGACTTGCGTCACTTTTACTCTTTTGAGTGTTTTTGACTGATATCAGTTCTTTTGGAAGAATTAGTAAGTTAAAAGCAAAGTAAAATGATCGAGTCCGGTTTTTGACAATTGAATTTCAATTGTCAAAAACCAGACTCGATCATTTTATTTTGCTTACATTTTAGATTGAAAAATTTCAAAAATTTGAAAATGTTAAAAAATTTGAAAATTTTGAAAAATTTTCAAATTTTGAAAAATTTAAAAAAATTTGAAATATTTGAAATAAAATGAAATTTTACCTTATTTGAAAAATTTGAAAAATATTAAAATTTAAAAAATTTTGAAAAATTTAAAAAAAAATTAAAAGATTTTGAAAAATTTAAAAAATTAAGAAATTTTGAAAAATTTGAAAAAATTTAAAAAATTTGAAAAATTTAAAAAATAATTAATTTAGGGAAAAAAATGAGGCGAGCAGAGCTTACCAAATGCGAACAAATTTGTTCTACCATACCCATCCACACACACACACTTAAAGGTGTTCTTATATGGGGCCTATATGGGAACTTCGAGGAGCCCTAGCTCCGAAACGAGGCCGGTTCCCCCCAATTTTTTTTTCTGGAATGTCTTAGAATGACGACTAGAATCTACTCCCAAAATTTCAACAAAATCTAAAGAAGACTTTAGAAGATAGGAAACACGGACGGACGGACTAACAAAGTAACGTAGGATTTTTTCATTTCGTTTAAAGTACTGAAATCGACCAAAATGTATGGAAATGGGGCTTCTTGGAAGATTTTTTGCGTGGCCAAATTTTAAGCTGCAAGAACGTGTGATAGCTCGTTGAACTCGTACGGACGCCTAGTTTTTTTTAATGGTAATTTGGAGTCATTTGTCTTTGAATTGTAGAACTTCAATATTTGCTGTATATATGGTTCTGCAGTCTACGACAAAAAAAAAAATTTGAAATTTTTTCTAGTAATAGGACTTGCGTCACGGGCGCTATGCTAACGCGCGCCCATGATAGCTTTAACTTTACAGAGCGAGTACTTCTTGAGTTATTTAGGATTTATTTTCGATGGCAGCACTGAACATTCGTTACGTAATTTAGGAATGATCCCTCACTGAAATTACGCTTTTTCCGAGTTTATAATTCGGTTCAACGAAAAATTCATTTTTTTATTGAATTAGCTTCGTTAAATCTGAGAGCACAACATTAGACTGTATTTCATGATATTTCGCCGCTAGTTATTGCTGCAATACGACACTTTTTACTAAGGCAACGAAATTTCTCTCGTTGCATTTTCTATCAAAATAAATCATTTTTAATTCTCGTTCTGCAGTCGAGTGCTCTGTCTTTATTTCAACTATGTATGCATTCCAAACAGCACCATCCTGTTAAATTGATTTAGATTTCAGAATCTCATCTATAATTAACGTAATCAACCATTAATTATTCATGTCGAATTGTCGTATGCATATGTGTACGGTACGTATACGGTTCGTAATAAACACAGAATAATCTTTTAGTTTATATTCGACTTCACTGCATAATATCAATGGCATTGATAACATAAAATATGGGAGAACGATATTTAAGTAGAATGAAGGATAGAAAATATAAAATTATTTTATATACCAAGGTGAACGAAAAAAAAAACAACAACAGAAGAAGAAGAAGAAAAAAATCGCAAAATAAATTACATTCGTAACGATAACTTGAAATATTTGCACAATCTACGAACGAAATGACATCTTTTAACGTCGTAAAATAACATGCATGCAAAGTGAACGAAAGCAATAAATAAAATCAATATAATTTATTTGAATTCATTTTCCGAGATTAATGACACATTGGGTGGTCTGCACTGGCACAATCAGAACGACAAAGTTTTTTTTGATTTGTTTTCCATTTTTATTTTTGACGAATAAAATAATATCGAAAATCACTGCACCAAAATATTACTATTCGATAGTTTGACGATCTTTCTCTCTCTTTCTCTCTGTTGTTTAAATTTCCTTCCGAATACAAAGCTCTTTTGAAACAATTTCCATTTTCATACATCTATGGGCTTTTGCCGTTTTCGTTTATAGAGTTCTTGTTGTTTTTTGTTTATTTAATAATTTTTTTCCTATACATTCCCCGATACATTTGTTTCTATAAATTTTAACTTTTAATGCTGTTCGCATAAGTTTTGGTTTGAATTCACTTTGCAGTCTGCATTTTATGAGTCTGCCGTTCCCTTATACCGTGCTTTTTTTGCCGTATATGTACAGAATATTGTACGTATATATGCTGTACGTATACAAAATGCACGTAATGCGCGTGGAAAACTTTTTTTTTATCTAATAAGAAAATCTTATCGTATAACTTAAACTGGAAAAGTAAATAAAACACTAGTTTTATGAGACTTTATATAAATTTACACAACAATTTCCAATATGTTGCAAGATTGCTCTCTCTCTCTGGGTGCATTGGAAAAGTTTGACGTCTTTTCTTCATGATTTTATTGCAAAAATAGCATAGTAGTTATAGGCAAGTTTGTCGGGAAAGTTGCATAGGTTAATTATTTTGCACGGTAGTACGAGAGATAGAATTATTCGTCGATTTGGATGTGTTTATCTCGACGTATTTTATTTATGGCACCCGTATTATAGCTTAGGGATGTGTAGAACATTTTACTTTATTAAGATTTAATGGGAATTAGTCGATGTAATAACGCCGCCGGATATAAGGTTTTATCCATGAACGGAACTATTACAATGTTTATCCAATTTTCGTTATAATATAAGAAGGAACAACAGCAATTCGGAAAAAAAAGGAATCACGGTGGAAGTAGAATGCCTGAACAGTTTACAACATTTTCATTCGTGCGGCGTGAGTAACCTTATTTTCTCAAGCCCGGTGACCCTAGAAATACAATTTTCAACTTTCTTTCCAATATAAACCTATCTTTTTTTATAACAAAGCATTTCAAAGATTTAGCGGAGGGAAGAAAGTGTCATTTTTTTGCCTGTGTTGAAAAATAGTTATTTGTTTACCGAGAGCAGAAAATAGGACTTAAAACAAGAGTGCTATTTTGGCTGAGCTGGAATTTCGTATTTCTTCCAGAGGTGAGCACAACGTTTCGCAAGGTGTGATTTACTGTTTTTCACCACGAAACAAAAAAAAACATCAATTTACCATACCATTTTTGAAAACATAATAAACAAAGTGACAGTTAAAGTCAGAAAAATTCTTTTTCATACCTAAGACTCGCCTTCGGCTCTGTCTGGACACTTCTCACACGCTTAGAAAGACTCTTAGTCCTAGGTACGGAATGGACCCTTTTCACCACCAGGGAGACAAAGTGCTGCACTTTTCTTATTCGAAATTGTCATTCGTCAACAAAACGCAGATTACTCGTAGCCTATTGAGGGAAGAAAATACGCGTATTTACATACATTGGATCACACGATGGTTTTTGACGAAACTTCAATAAGACCTATGCTCAAAGCTGTAAGGACATTGCTTTCGCCTTCGGTATAGTTGAATAATAATATCAAAACATAAAAACTCTGAAAATCATATTCTTCCTTTGTATACGCTTTGATTACAAAGAACGTTCGCATATCTTACCCACAAATATATTTAACCTGTTGCAAACGCCAAATCTTGTACTTCAATTTTATTAACATGCATTTTTCTATATAAAGAACCATATTACCCAGAGCTTGTCATTATATTTTAGTCGTCGTTATCGATGTACATTTATATAGAACGTAAAACTTCTAACCGTGGTGACATGACGTCAGGGTCAGACATATAATACATATATATAGTGTAAATGTCCAAGGATATTGATTAAGGTGTATGTTACAGCAACGATTCAAAAATGTTACCGTTTCTTTGTATACAAAGAACCGAAATAGAATAAATTTAGCACCACAGATCGTTTTATGCGAAATTTGATACTAAGTCTACGGAATCTATAGGTAAACATTTGAAGTAAACGAAAGAACGAATTGGTCGCAAAATTTCGTGGCTGAAAATTATAGTCGACGGTTTCTGCATGAAGAACATATTTTATGCTACAATTTACGACACTCACACAATAACGTTCTAACATATCAAAGGAGAATCGCCAACGATTGGAAAATGTTGCGTTCCAAGTTTTGTTGTTTTTTCTTCTACACAATATATACACACAGAGCGCACAATTTATACCATTCCCATATTATATTATTGTCGTGTTCCATGGAGTACACCTATAATAATGTCAAATAAAAGTCTGCAATAAAATAAATAATATTTTATCTTCGGTTCATAAGCAATAAACCAAAAGTCATAACAATAACTTAGAGAGAAAGAAAGAAAAAAGTGGCAAAAACCATAACCAGAAAAAGAAACAATCGAGAGATGAAGGAAAAAAACGCCGTTCTGTGCTGAACCTTTTGTTGGATAAATGGAGTAATGTTAAGACTTTGATGTCGTTTAATCCATTACAACATTAATGTTTACAGCTTGTGGTTTTCTTTTCACGTCGGGTACAAATCATATCGGTTAACTAAGAACCACGAGCGCAGTGAACTGATGTAAAAGAATTTTTTTCGCAATGACGAAAAACAATTAAAAACTTTTGGAGGAATCAAAGAAAGTTGAATGTAGCCCATCTAGATCGTTATTTGAGCAAAATACATTATTACAGAGGAAAAATCTTGACCGAATTCCAAAAATAGGTGATAAGTGAAAAATTGGGTCAAATTAACAATGAATTGAAAGTACTAGATTATTGTAAATAACTTTTAGATTAGAATTCCATTTAAATAAAGCATTTCGGGTTGCGAACTACTTTAACTTAACTTTTAGAGCTTTTAAGACCCGTCATTGGGAAATAACAGGACAGTTTCCCGAAAATGTATGGAAAATCTTATCACAAAAATTCACCGAAAAAATTCAAAGAAACTCACCTCTTATGCTTTCCATTGTATTCGGGCATAGTCTCTTTAGGTCGCCAAGGCATATTTGAACACACACTAAACACTTTTTACTCGATGCAAAAACAAAAAAAAAATTTTGTTTTGTCGCGACAAAAATACAGAAAATATTTCGACACAACAGTGACACTCCGCTATTATAAGTACTAGAATGAATGTTTGCTGTGTTCACTTCGGCAGTAAAATATTTTCATTCAGAAAAGTATCGGACTAGTACTTATAGTAGCGGAGTGTCACAGTTGTGTCGAAATATTTTCTGTGTTTTTGTCGCGACAGAACAAAAAAAAAATCTTTTTGTTTTTGCATCGAGTAAAAAGTGTTTAGTGTTCAAATATGCCTTGGCGACCTAAAGAGACTATGCCCGAATTCAATGGAAAGCGTAAGAGGTGAGTTTCTTTGAATTTTTTCGGTGAATTTTTGTGACAAAATTTTCCATACATTTTCGGGAAACTGTCCTGTCATTTCCCAATGACGGGCCTTTTAAGCATGAATCTGCGATGGCTTCTAAACGTACTTCTGATAGCCCTATCGCCCCAGGGACAAAAGCTTCATTCCACAAATTTCTCGTAATGAACTCGGGCCAGCCATAAAACGTGAAAATCGGCTAGAATATCGATAGATCGAACTATTTGCCAATTAAAAAAAGAGGAAACCAAGGCAGGCATTTTACTTGCTACTGTCCCGAAATCTGAGTCATTATTTCATTGAAGGGATCGTCATGGCAAACAATTACAGACCAACACACTCACGCCTATTATAATAAAATATGTTTCAAAATAGACCAATACACATGCGGTGTGTACTTTTCTCGTGCTGTGCACTCGGTACACGTACACACCTTGAATCTATGTTGAAATATACTATTCATTTGTGAAGTAAGACGTTCATTAATTGTCCGTCGTATAGGTGAATGTATCGACATCATTTAGATTTATTTGCGAAGAAATTTTTGTTTTAAAATAAAGAATCTTTTATATGCACCACAAGTGTTAAAATATGCAACGGCCGTGGCATGTCGACTATCAATTATTATAGATGGTCCACCTTTTATCATTCAAATGAATTCCATTACATTCCACGCATTGAATCATTAATTAAAGCAATTTTAATTGCCCTTCGAGATTCTCTCGCCCGATTCCTATTTATGTATTATGGAGATTCGTATGCATATTAAGCCATTATATTTCCGATTACTTTCAATGTAACAAAAAGGAAAATAATTTGAAAACTGCTTTTTTCCAGTGCCATTTTATCTCCTCCGCTCATACAAAATGTAAATTATGCATGCAATATGCAAATGTGCATAATATTTTTACGCTGCACTCACTCGAATGGCATATTATCTTGTTTGGAGTGTCCATTTGGAACATTTGTAAAAGAAGAAAAAAAAGGTTTACCTGGAGCAGCAGAGAAACATGGCATAACGCGAGTTTATTATTAAATATAGAAACTGGTTATAATCTACAATACCCGAGTGCAGTTTATTGCTCTCAACAAATGATTATCTAAAATTATTGCATTCGTTTTGATATGACGATCTCAACACGCTAAACGTTCTCTTTTGTGGAGCATTTCACGTTGTTTTACATTTGTAATCTATGTGAACGCATTTTCAAGATATGTGTGCGCAAAAAAAAGAATTTTTAACGAAATGTACGCGCTGTACATACCTAAAATGTCCATTTAGTGTATATATGCATACCACATATATGTTGGCGCATTTTGATTTGGTGTGAACTTTTCGATTACAAACTAAATGCACTTTTGTGGTCACGGTCATTTGCAGGATTTTTGTGGAGTTGTGTGTACGTGTTGCGTGTAAATTCATTTAAAAGAGGTTGAATGTTTCACGCTTTCGTAAGTTTTGGTCGGTTTTTAATTGTAGCATGAATCTGGTCGATTTCATTTGTTCAAAAAAAATAAAATGGTATCGATGTCAGAGGGACGTAAAAAGCAAAATTAATTTGTTGAACTCCTTCGATTTTGGGCATTGATAAATACTAAACAAAATTCATGCTTGAAGTGAGTTGTTTGGAGGCAAATTTGATATTTTTGGATAGTAATCTTCTCAACTTGGACTCCTAAAATAGGTTCCACAAAAAAATTATTCATACGTACCATTCCGCGCAGTGGAACTGTGGAACCCGAGGCACCCAGACTGAGAGTAATACGATGTAGAACTGATTGAAGTTGTAATCGGTAGGGGTTAAAAAAATGGATGCTAGAATAGGGAGTGAAGACTTGTTGAAGTTTTGGGAAGGTTATACCACAACCGATTTTCGAGCGCTGGTAAATACTTACTTACTTAGTCGGGCACTACAACCTACTATTGGTTTTGGCCTCTTCCAGCAATCTTCTCCAATCGGACCTATTCCGCGCCAACATTCTCCAATCGATCACTCTTAGTACTTTTAGATCAGACTCAATTGCATCTTCCCATCTCGCTGTTGGTCTTCCTGGTCTGCGTCTTCCATCGGGATTTGTATTTAGCAGTTTCAGTGGTACACGTTCCTCGTTCATTCTTTGTACATGACTATATCGGGCTCTGGGGGTAAAGCTGATACAGCTCATGGTTGTATCTTCTTCTCCAGTTGCCGTTCACATTGACACCTCCAAAACTGATCGAAGAATTCTAATTTCAAAAACCAAAAGTGTCTGTTCGTCACTTTGTGTCATGCACCAAGCTTACGATCCATATGCTACAACTGGTCGAATCAGCGATCTGTACAGTTCGCACTTAAGGTTGCGGTTGAGTGTTTTTGACCGGATGAGTTTTTGAAGACTGTAGTAGCTCCTGTTACCAAGCGTTACCCTTCTACGTATGCTCCGATGCTATTATCACTATTGACCAGAGACCCAAGGTAAATGAAGCTGTCGACAGTCTCGAAGGATTGTCATGAAGTTGTCATGTACTTGGTTTTTAGGTCTTTTTTCCATAGGAAAAAAAAGACCTATTGTGAGCACTTCATCTGTCCGTCCGTCCGTCCGTCCGTCCGTCCGTCCGTCTGTCCATCCGTCTGTGTCACAAATAAAATGTGATTGATAAAAGTTAAAATTGCAATGCTACTATGAACAAACCAACGCCAGGCAAATCAATTATTATTTGTTATCTGGTAACCAATCGCTCATAGCAGACATTGCAATTTGAAAGTTTGGTAGTTGTTGGTAGTTGGACCCCCAAAATATTTAGCAGCAAAGATGTTTCTTACTCGAGAGACGCACACCGACTGACGAAATTATTCGGCCTGCTGGTCTATTTATAAATCGAAGCAACCAAAGTGGTAGTTGACTACCAAAGTGGAAGTTGGCAACCAAAGTGGTAGTTGACTGACTACCAAAGTGGTAGTTGACTGACTACCAAAGTGGTAGTTGACTGACTACCAAAGTGGTAGTTGACTGACTACCAAAGTGGTAGTTGACTGACTACCAAAGTGGTAGTTGACTGGCTACCAAAGCGGTAGTTGACTGACTACCAAAGTGGTAGTTGACTATCAAAGTGGTAGTTGACTAATACGCATGTTGTAGATATGTTTACTGTTTGAGAGCTGCACACCGACTGATGAAATTAATCGGCTTGCTTGCCTATTTATAATTCCAAAATTTGGTAGTTGAATACCAAAGTGGTACTTGAATGAGTACCAAGCTAGTAGTAAACAGAAATTGAAAAAAAAATGAAAAAAGACCTCACCAGGCTTCAGCCGGACTATTCTTGTTCTGTTTTCTCTCACTGACCTTGAGACCGAACTCAGCACCCCTATCTTCAATTTTCGTGAAATTCTCTTTAACGATGTCAATGTTCCGTCCAATTAAGTCTAGGTCATCAGCATATCCTAACAACTGACTCAACTTTCTGAAGATAGATTGTTCCGAATTTTGACTTTGGCTCTCACATGTGACAGAGTCATGCTGATACTGGCTCTGAAAAAGCCGAAACTGACCACAATCGACGGTTTTAACACTTAACAATCGAGAGAATCTGTTCTTTCATGGTAAAAACCACAGACCCTTATGTGTACATCTGTACAGTTGATTGGCTTGGGTTTAAAAAAATAATCAAATCAACCCTGTCGTTCGGGTCAAGTCGACCCAATCACCTCTAAAAAATACTTTGGGAATATTTGATTCCGTGGGCTCATTTTTGATGCAAATATCCGACACATTTGAATGAAGTTATCATTTTAAAACAACTGAACACAACCTCCGATGTCGGAATTTTAAAACTTATTTAAACAGATCTCAACCGAACAGAAAAAATATATTTATAACACGATGACTATCAACGACAATGTACTTTTAATTGTACCTTTTCCTCAAGCAATTAATCACGGTAAATAAAATTTAAAGCGCAAGAAGTTTTAAATAATTCTTTTGAGTGAAATTTGTAACAGATATTCACACAAAACCTGTAAAAAAACAATTAAAAAACTTCCAATTTCATTAAATTATTCCACAGATTGTTGTTTTTTGTCCGCGCGCTCATTTTCGTATTTTGTTTAAATAATTAATCTACGGATGGATGGAACATTATAAATATAGCCTGAAACAACAACCACCGCATGTCTATTTTGCATAAAATAAATATTAAATTGTGAACCAAACAAATATATTTAAAATGGTCGGTAATCGCATTTAATCCACTTTGTGTGTGACGGTTATACATATTAAATTGTGTGTATGTTCGTTGAGATTGCGGATCTGGGCTTTTGGTTAGTTTCAGAATTTATTTCCAAAGAACACACAAGGATTTCGTTACGATCAAATGGATCAAATTCGGTTAAGTAATTCTGTGCTTCCAACGAAAACTGTCATGATTCCAGGCAAGTGATTGCTTTCAACTATTACCTCGAATATGAGCAAAATAATATTCGGTTAATATTTCGCAATAACGATATACCACGGACGCAATAATTTAATATTACGCTCGTAATAGAACACCGGAAGTATCAAATGAAACCAAATCAAATAAAAGGTTTCGAAGTTAACACCTATAACTATTTGAGAGTGAGAGTCGATCGGCAACCAAACAAAAGACTCGCCGTATTAATCATAATTCGAACTGACAATATTGCCAGTAATTAAATGAACTTTATGAAATAATTAAATTTTGTGAGCGCGCACAAAGAAAAAATATCGAATTTCATTGTCGATAATTTTTATACGAATTTCGGCTATAAGTGCGGGTATCGTTTTACTCGTTTGTATTATTTGTGATTCTTGGTGGGTAATCGGTTGTGATGAATTATATCGGTAAATAAATTTAGTCGTTTCATAGGAAATAAGGAAAACCAATTGTGAGTACATTCAGGAATGGCGGTGGTGATGCATTTTTGCAAAAACTTTTGTAAACACTAAACACTGAAACTCTCAACGGATCAGGACGCCTATTCTCGTGAATTTAAACATTTTTAACTTGACAGTTGTCATCTTAATGCTAAGAGTGGTTCGTACTTTTAAGGTGACAACTGTCAGGTGACGAATCCTTAAATTCGCTAGAATCGACTCTATTATGATTAGAGCGAGAAAACCGAAGACTGATTGATTACAACTTGCCTTGGGGTACTTGTCAAAGTATTTGCTTCTCTTTCAACATGTTACGATGCGAGCACAAGGACCGAAGATCAGTTTAATATAACTTGCCTTGGGGTACTTGTAAAAATATTTCTTTCTATATGTTTGTTCCATCGTACGGTAAAAACGATTGACAAGCCGAAAACGAACGAGAGCATCCACAGAGCCATAATCTCATACGAACAATTTGTCAACAATATTTTTTTTGGTATGGCTCTATGGATGTCGCTTTGACAGCTCAAATGACCTTGGAACAGACCTATAAAAATTCCGCGTCACGACTTTCAGTTCAATTCATTTTTGTTATTTTGCCGTCATCACATTTTCTTGTGACTGATGTTGTTGCACCTGCTAAGCTTGTCAGGAATCGAATTCACCTCACCACTGAGCTGCAACTTGACTAGACCATGCACGGTTGGTTTGAAACGAGATTAAATAGGGACCGCCGACCACCAATAATTTTTTTTTATATTTATAATAAGTGATGGACAAGAACTTCACACAGGAAAAAATTAGCCCAAACCCCTGAGCCGTTTCTGAGAACCAGTGGATGCGACTACCACAAGCAGTCAGGTACAGCCTGAGCACATATTTTAATTGGGATCGGTAGAGGGAACAATTCTAAGATATACCGTGTAAAAATTATTTCTTTCGATCATCTGCTCTCGGAGCAACAACAGTTGAAAGTCGAAATTTCCCCATTTTCGAAGAGTAATATATCCCTGACAAAGTGACCAAGACAGCCAGTTAAGATTGATTCTAGACGCGGTTAGTAAGCTCTTTCGAATGGCGAAAAAAGTTTTTTGAAAAAATTCTTTTATGTTACATTTTCAGAGAAGTTACTTTTTCCGCTGCCCTCGGTGAAATTCGTCCACTTCTGTTCCCTTCTGGTAGCCGTATTTCAAAATAATTTGTCGCTTATATTGTAGCCTGAAGAATAGGCTTTTCAACGATACCAAACATGCCATACTTGATCCACTACAAGTACTGTTGATGATTCAGTTTTTCAATCGAAGTCACTCTACTCGCAAATCTGGAGCCCTCGAAAACGAAATTATTAAATTTCACTATTACATGACTTTTACTTATGTATATTGATGGTACCGACTCAGAAAGTCATTAAAGTTTACTTTTTTTCAAAAAAATCTTGAAATTTAATAATTTCGTTTTCGAGGGCTCCAGATTTGCGAGTAGAGTGACTTCGATTGAAAAACTGAATCATCAACAGTACTTGTTGTGGATCAAGTATGGCATGTTTGGTATCGTTGAAAAGCCTATTCTTCAGGCTACAATATAAGCGACAAATTAGTTTGAAATACGGCTACCAGAAGGGAACAGAAGTGGACGAATTTCACCGAGGGCAGCGGAAAAAGTAACTTCTCTGAAAATGTAACATAAAAGAATTTTTTCAAAAAACTTTTTTCGCCATTCGAAAGAGCTTACTAACCGCGTCTAGAATCAATCCTAACTGGCTGTCTTGGTCACTTTGTCAGGGATATATTACTCTTCGAAAATGGGGAAATTTCGACTTTCAACTGTTGTTGCTCCGAGAGCAGATGATCGAAAGAAATAATTTTTACACGGTATATCTTAGAATTGTTTCCTCTACCGATCCCAATTAAAATATGTGCTCAGGCTGTACCTGACTGCTTGTGGTAGTCGCATCCACTGGTTCTCAGAAACGGCTCAGGGGTTTGGGCTAATTTTTTCCTGTGTGAAGTTCTTGTCCATCACTTATTATAAATATGAAAAAAAATTATTGGTGGTCGGCGGTCCCTATTTAATCTCGTTTCAAACCAACCGTGCATGCGTAATTGCACATTTGCATTACCTTAAGTGTTCACTATTATACTTGTTTACGATTCGTGAGTCTATTCACTTAAAACCTTACAAAGTAGCAGAATTTCTCAAACTTATTTTACACCCTAATGCGATTTTTTAAGAGAGTTGGTTTGCTAGATAGGGTATTGTGCTGCTGCTGCTGCTCTCATACTAAAGTTTGCTTTGTTACACAGCGTAATACTAATTTTGGCGCTCTATTTTTTGTCAAGCAACTTCACTGCTATGACAATACAAGGATATGTTAGCAGAGTGAAGTTATTTCACCAGAAAATACAGCGCAAAGAATTAAATTAATTAAAAAAAAAGTTGGCGCCTCTACAGGCCGCCGTACGTTTCCCATTCTTACGATCATTTTCTTTTCTTTTTGACTGACACAACTGACACCTACGTAACAATGACAGATTGAAACACATCGTTTTAATAAATTTGGCAAGATTCATAACAAACTATTGCTGTCCATTTCTTGGTCACTCAAATATTGACACAAACAGGTAGAAAAGGGATCTATTATTTAAGTGATTTGATAGCTCTTCGAAAAGTACAAGTAAATATTTTTCAGGTCCTTTTACGTACCCTTAAACATGCATCCAATGGACTGATACCGACGGTAGTATATATATACTGAGAAGATGAATTGAAGGAGGTTCTGTCAATAATTATAATAATTCAAAACATACTTTACGGTCTTGCTCTGAAATAAAAGAGAATGTTGTAACTTTTGGCGCCGTTAATGGGCTAACCATTGATGTTGGATAATATATCATCCAATAAATGTAATTTGGATAAATAATAATTACAAAACATTCAAAAACCACAAGAGAGAATAGAAGAAAAAAAACCGAAACTCAATCCATGAATGAAAATGCTTTTTCAATATACTCGGCTGAGAACTCTAGTTTCTAGCACATATAATGTTTGGGTCATTCGGTTTTAATTATAGAGTAGTCGGAAGTAGTTTATAATCATAAAGCCCGATGGGTTTGACGGTTACCTTTTTTGTTTGAATTTTAAAATTATTTAATTCTTGAGGCATTTTTGCTAGCATAATAACAAACCGAAATGGATTCAAATGTCTATCTTTGATCTAATTTGAAAATAGTGTTTCCGGTTGAATGGTATGGTGGATTGTATTCAATTTAAATTGGTTGGAAAAAAATTGGTTGTTAATGTGTTTTAAATAAAGTGAAAATTTATTGCAGACATTCGGTTAAGTTTCGAAGGTCTTGAGTGTTCGAAGTTCGTTCTTTTTTAATGACTATGATCTTAAGTCTGTCGAAGTAGCATTTATAAGGAACATGTATTTTGTTACAATTTAATGGTATGTCCGCTGGGTGATAAATTTTAAATTATTAGCTTAAAAGGTTTCACATTCAACTCGGTTGCATTTAATTTTCACCGCGATTATATTGCCACACTTCCTGCATACATGTTTTTGTTCTTCTTAGTGTTGGAAGAAAGCGAAACAAATTCAGAACTATAATTCTGACGATCTAGATTCTCATTATACTATTACTTCTAACTGGATTCAACATTGTTTCGTTGCACATTCTTTAAAGTTTACACAGACATTAGGCCTATCTCAAGAATTTATGGAATCTCTGGCACTTCCATTGATCTAGTTAGTTGAGCGAGTTAAATGTATGGTACCTCGATGACGGCAGTGTGTGCGATGAGCCCGAAATAGTGTATCACGATTTTGAATATGTGATCAACGAGGCAGAGAAGATTGGTCTCAAAATTAATCCATCGAAATGCAAGCTATTCTTCTGTTCGGGCTCAGTTGACGAAGAAACGTATATGAAGTTCAATGCAATCTGTCCTGGAATCAGCGTTGTATCGAAGGAAGATTTAAGTCTGCTTGGCGCACCACTTTTCGAAGAAGGTTTCAAAAAATGTGCAGAAAAATTTGCAAAGTGAAGGTAATGTTCGAGCGTTTGAATTTTTTAAATTCGCATACGTCATTATTCCTTCTCCGAAACTGTTTTGCAATCCCAAAATTGCTGTATTTAATCAGAACGTCTCCAGCATGGAAATTTGATTTTCTTGCAGCATTTGACGATGAAATTAAAGATCTTTTGGAAGTAATACTGAATGTAGATTTGAATCACAAGCAGTGGACGCAAGCGACTTTACCTATTAACGTAGGTGGTCTTGGAATAAGAAGACTTCAAGACATTTCTTTACCTGCTTTCCTTGGTTCGCCATTTTGTGTTTAAGGTCAAGTCTCTCATATTCTAAACTCTCAAGACTAATTTTGATGAAGCTTCGGAGAAATGGAAAAGTTTAAATGTTGAAGAGCCGTCTTTGAAGACTTCGCAAAAAGCTTGGGACATGATCAATACAAAACGAATTATCAAGAAAGAACTGGTTTTTACATCGAAGCTTGATCTGGCTCGTTTTAAAGCATTATAGTGTAAAGAATAAAATGCTTGGCTTCATGCAATTCCTTCTTCAAACATTGGAACTTTTATGGACAGTTTAGTACACACGTGTCTTTGCGGATCTGTAGTATCCGCAAGAGGTCTGCATGGATTGAGTTGCCAGAAAAGTGCAGGCAGATATCTACGTCATATAGAATTGAATGAAATCATAAGTCGAGCACTTATGTCCCTTCATATTCCAAACCACCTGGAACCAAAAGGATTATCAAGAAATGACGGAAAGAAACCTGATGTAGTAACTAGGGATGGGAGACGTTCAAAATTATCGATAATCGATAAATCATATCGTTATCGATATTTTAATATTTATCGATAATTATCAAAATATCGAAATTCAATAATTATCAAAATATCGATATTTTGATATTTATTTGAAAATTCATGATAATATACCGATATATCGGAATATATCGATAAATATCGGATTTTCGGACCGAAATATCGATATGTCGAATTATCGATATCTTGATAATTATCAAAATATCAATAATTATCGATATTTTTTTGATAATTTTCGATAAAAAAAGTCGATAATTATCGATTATCAATAATCGATAATTATCGATAATCATTATCATTATCGCCCATGCCTAGTAGTAACTTTGACGCCATGGTCTAAAGGAAAACCTTTGGTCTGGGACGCAACCTACGTAGACACGTTCACTGATGCATACTTGTCGAAAACATCTAAAAAAGCTGGCGAACTCGCAAATGAAAAACACAAAAATTATTCAAATTTGACTTCATCTAATAATTATATTCTTTTAGCATTTGCAGTAGAAACTATGGGTACTTGGAGTACAGAATCAAAAAATTTCATCAACAATATTGGTTCGAAGATGCAGGAATTAACTGGTGACAAGAAATCAAAATTTTATCTAACACAAAGAATCTCGTTGGATATTCAACGCTCCAATGCTAGTTGCGTAATGGGAACAATTCCTGCGGCGAAACCTTTTTTACAAATTACAAGTTTTTACACGTTGGGATGAGGGCTCAGCCTGAACACCTTTTCTTGGTATATGTGAATTTCTGAAATAAATCTTTACAAAAGAAAAAAAAAATCTCGTTAGTTAGTTATTGATCCATTGATCTAAGTATTGTTAGAAAATCTTCTACTTCATTAGTTTCATCATGAATTTTGATATTTTAATATTAGAATAGATTATTCAGTGCTTATCGTTTATTCTTGTCGTCGCCAACCATAACAGATGGTATCCAGACAGGCCAAGCTGCAAATGATTCCAATGAATATGTAGAAAGGTTAATGTTCGTTAGTTTGTGAGGGTGAAACCACTTACAGTGTAAGTCTTACACTGAACAACATGATTAACCAAATGCTAATCAAGTGAGTAATTAGGTAGAAACTAGATCAATCGTCGCAAGTCAGTTACTAATCACATTCAATCAACAAGGAATTAAGGCCCGTCATTGGGAAATGACAGGACAGTTTCCCGAAAATGTATGGAAAATTTTATCACAAAAATTCACCAAAAAGATTCAAAGAAACTCACCATTGATGCTTTCCATTGTATTCGTGCACCGTCTCTTTATGTCCCCAAGGCATATTTAAACACTAAAACACTTTTTACTCGATGCAAAAACAAAATTTTGTTTTTTGTTTTGTCGCGATAAAACACAGAAAATATTTCGACACAACTGAGACACTCCGCTATTACAAGGACTAGAATGAATGTTTGCTGTGTTCACTTCGGCGGTAAAATATTTTCATTCAAAAAAGTGTCCGACACTTCAACGATGGTAGACATTTATTAAAATTGTAACCTCTCCCACTTCTTTAGTATGCTAACAAGACTTCGCTGAGTCTAATTATGCCACCTCTTTGAGCAAAAATATCGGCTGAGGTCGAATAATTCTCCGCTGAGCTTTAACAAACCTCCGCTGAGCTCTAATAATTCTCCGCTGAGCTTTGACAAACCTGTAATGAGTTCTAATATTTCTCCGCTAGGCTTCAGTAAGAGTCCGTCAGACTTTAGCACGTTGTAGTAAGGCAATGAAGCTAAGCGAACACTCAATAAGCATCAGCAGATACCGAATAATTGTTGCTATGATTTAATAAGACTCCACTTAGCTTTGGCAGATCTCCGCTGAGTGTCCGATTCGCTCCATTAAGCCTTCCTGCAACTTGCTTAGGCCTAACGGACACTTCCTGAAGCCTAGCGGAGAATTATTAGAGCTCAGCGGAGAATTATTAGAACTCAGCCGATATTTTTATTCAAAGAGGTGGCATAATTAGACTTCGCGAAGACTTCTTAGCGTACTAAAGAGAAACGAACATTTATTTACGCTCAGCGCAGTCTTACGAGAGGCTAAATTTTTAATAAATGCTCTACCATCGTTGAGAGAATGTTCGCTGAGCTCTCGTAAAGCTTTAAAAGATGGTCGATGAACATTATTAAATGTATACGCTACCCTTTGTTAACTGTTTCATGATTTTTATAATATGTCCGACACTTTTTTGAATGAAAATATTTTATCACCGAAGTGAACACAGCAAACATTCATTCTAGTACTTATAGGTAGCGGAGTGTCACAGTTGTGTCGAAATATTTTCTGTGTTTTTGTCGCGACAAAACAAAAAAAAACTTTTTGTTTTTGCATCGAGTAAAAAGTGTTTAGTGTTCAAATATGCCTTGGCGACCTAAAGAGACTATGCCCGAATACAATGGAAAGCATAAGAGGTGAGTTTCTTTGAATTTTTTCGGTGAATTTTTGTGATAAAATTTTACATACATTTTCGGGAAACTGTCCTGTCATTTCCCAATGACGGGCCTTAAGCTCGAGGTTTCGTTGGTTCATATTTCTATATGAAACGAAAAGATCTAGCCACTTGAAACTTGGCATACCGACCACTGAGAATACGTTCAGCAAAGTGCGTGAATTTTTGTTTGCGTTACTTGGCGCGTGAAATCCTTTTTGTCTGTTTTAACAACTATTGGTTTTTTGCTGAGTCAAAATATTGGTGACGGGACATTTCTTCACGTTGAATAGCGTCAGGAACGATATTATCGTTTTTCTGACGATTTTTTTTTTGAACGATAATCGTTCCTGACGATATTGATCATGTAAAAATGTCGCGTCAAAATTTGAAGACGCGCAAAAATATTTAAATATTTCGTCACTATAGTAGTCCCAAGAAAAGGCGGGTACTAGTGATTTTTATACAACTGAAATGTACACTTTTATCGGTAGCCTGTACGAGTGCTTCGGCATATATCCCATAACGGCAATATTCTTTATCACATCGATAAATGACACTCTTTTTCTTCGAAATTTTAATTGAATTAGTGTATTGACCTTATGGTTATACTGATGCAGAGGCCCCAGCCATAATGGTGAATTTCATATAAAAGGCAATTATTAGCGAATACCTCACCTTTTCATGAACATTACCATTCTTATATTCATCGTTAAAATGCTTGTTTTTGGTGCTGGTACGCTGAATTACATCCTCATAAATTAAAACCTTTATTGACTAGTAAAGGAAGTCAATAGAATTAATAAAAATATCAACACGCAACGACACGCAACACTTTTTCGACACTTGATTTATTGTTATTGCTGCAAATGGTTTTGTAAGGTAATACACCATCGCTGGAATCGTTGCTATTGTGGTTATATTGTATTTTCTCTCTACTCAATAATGTTGCTGGTCGTTTGGTTATCGCCTGCCGTACCCTTGACTCTTTCGGTATATGTTATAGTTATATGAAATTTAATATATTTTCGTCCGTTTAAATACAGAAATATTTCCCTCGATTCCTGTAACCGGACACACCATGATCGAAATGGTTTGGTTGACATTATATTTTGTGTGTGTGTACCATAGCCATCATAAATATATTGTGAATTGTGATAATAACAGCGATAGGATAGCGGTTAGAGTTATGGGTATTGAAACCCCCCCGTCTCTCTAGCCCAGGAACTATATATGTTTTGCATTTCTCTTTGTGCCGAATATAAAATATTTTATTTACGGGGGTAAACACACTAAATAATGCGTTTTACCAGCGATACGTGATAGGGATAGTTTTCATATTTTTACAAACCCACAATGTATATACAATACAAGTTAAAGTAAAAAAGCAAAATTTCCGAAGGGTCATTTATTCCTCCATTATCGTAATGAACAACAAAATGCCAAACAGTGTTCTCTCGCATTCACCAACCGTTCAAATTATTTATTGATTAATGTGTTTTATATATTTTGTTTATGAAACTGATAAAATCAACGCATAGAGAGAGACCTGGAATCAGAAAATCAGTGAACGTTAAATGTATTCGTTCTCACAATATAATGTGTTTAAAATTCTACTGGTTGTTAACTTGAATTTAGTTTTTGGTTCTTCATTTAGCCGTAGAAGAGTTTCGGATTACTGATGAGACAAAACTGGAATGGCGTGGAGGAAAAAATGCACAAATCCTAATTAAGGTTTCCATTGATTTTACAGTGGAAAAGATTATTTATAATGTTTTTAATAAAGAAAACGTGTTCTTATGTTCACAATATAATTTAAACCAGCAAAGAAACACGACAAGAAATATTCCGAATTTTTATTTCATTTTATTAAGTTAATCCACAGCATTGCAAGAGAATTTCCATAATATTTTTGGCTCCTTTATCCTTTACAATTCCTTTTACCGATTATCCATATCTTTGTGTGATCTTTGAACATCTTTTTTTAGGTATCCAAAACAAAAAAATCTACCAAAAACAACGAAGACATTGATAAGGCATGTTTTCATACTCTTTCAACTTTTGCATTTTTAACGGTACATTTTCCGTTTTGGTGGCATTACATTTTAATACTCGTTAAACAAGATAAAGCGAAGATAAAAAGGAAACAGCAAATCCACAGCAAGGATTTCGAGAATCTGGTTAGGATATATTGAAATAATGGTTTCGGCTTAAATGTTATTTTTTGTTTTAAGTTAAGCCGCACTTTGAAAGTGTATGTTGCTGGTACACGGAAATCTCCAAAAAAGACGGTGCCAATTTTTCCATGGAACTGACGAATGGAATGCACGACTGGACCAAAATAAAATGATGATGAGCAATACTTGAAGTTATTATTTAGAAGCCAAACTTAAGGCCCGTCATTGGGAAATGACAGGACAGTTTCCCGAAAATGTATGCAAAAATTTATCACAAAAATTCACCGAAAAAATTCAAAGAAACTCACCTCTTATGCTTTCCATTGTATTCGGGCATAGTCTCTTTAGGTCGCCAAGGCATATTTGAACACTAAACACTTTTTACTCGATGCAAAAAGAAAAAGTTTTTTTTTGTTTTGTCGCGACAAAAACACAGAAAATATTTCGACACAACTGTGACACTCCGCTACTATAAGTGCTAGAATCAATGTTTGCTGTGTTCACTTCGGCGGTAAAATATTTTCATTCAAAAAAATGTCGGACATTTAAAAACAATCATCAAACGGTTGACAAAGGTATACATTTAATAATGCTCATCGACCATTTTTTAAAGCTTTACGAGAGCTCAGCGGACATTCTCTCAACGATGGGAGAGAATTTATTAAAAATTTAGCCTCTCGTAAGACTGCGCTGAGCGTAAATAAATGTTCTTTCCTCTTTAATAAGCTAAGAAGACTTCGCGAAGTCTAATTATGCCACCTCTTTGAATAAAAATATCGGCTGAGTTCTAATAATTCTCCGCTGAGTTCTAATAATTCTTCGCTAGGCTTCAGGAAGTGTCCGTTAGGCCTAAACAAGTTGCAGGAAAGCTTAATGGAGCGAATCGGACACTCAGCGGAGATCTGCCAAAGCTAAGTGGAGCCTTATTAAATCATAGCAACAATTATTAGGTATCCGCTGATGCTTATCGAGTGTTCGCTTAGCTTCATTGCGTTGCAGTACGTTGTAGTAGTGCTAAGGTCTGACGGACTCTTACTGAAGCCTAGCGGAGAATTATTAGAACTCATTAGAGGTTTGTCAAAGCTCAGCGGAGAATTATTAGAGCTCAGCGGAGGTTTGTTAAAGCTCAGCGAAGAATTATTCGACCTCAGCCGATATTTTTGTTCAAATAGGTGGCATAATTAGACTCAGCGAAGTCTTGTTAGCTTACTAAAGAAGTGGGAGAGGTTACAATTTTAATAAATGTCTACCATCGTTGAAGTGTCGGACACTTTTTTGAATGAAAATATTTCACCGCCGAAGTGAACACAGCAAACATTCATTCTAGTCCTTATAATAGCGGAATGTCACAGTTGTGTCGAAATATTTTCTGTGTTTTATCGCGACAAAACAAGAAACAAAATTTTGTTTTTGCATCGAGTAAAAAGTGTTTTAGTGTTTAAATATGCCTTGGGGACATAAAGAGACGGTGCACGAATACAATGGAAAGCATCATGGGTGAGTTTCTTTGAATTTTTTCGGTGAATTTTTGTGATAAAATTTTCCATACATTTTCGGGAAACTGTCCCGTCATTTCCCAATGACGGGCCTTAACAAACAGAACGAAACACGTACGCCCGCCTCCTTAACAAAAAGAACTACGTGTGAGAGGTGTGAGAGAGCGACTTGTCAAGCAAACAAAGTAAAAATTGAAAAAATTCAATTTTGTCTCTCACTTGGAGTACTTCTTTGGAAAGTGGAAATGAAGCCTTACTCAAACCAGAGTTTTGTATGAGAAGTTTACTCCAATCGCTGAGACAGTTACCTAAAAAAATTCGCCAGTCCTAATTCAGTTGAAATTAGAGTTACCGGCATATTTACGATACGACTAAAGTCAAATAATGACGGCATACGTAGCCTTCTCATCCACACATCCGACACAACCTTGACTTTAGTCACACATTCGTAGCCCACGAAGAAAGCTACGAAATCTTCTCTCTTAAATTTAACTGATCTATGAGTCTGCCGTCCAAAATTCATGAATGATGAAGAGTAAGTCCAGTCAAAATGTGACACAGACTAGTTAAAATGAACTGGACTGAAACCGCTCATCCGTGAACACTCTAACAGTGTTAACGAAAAAAGATTTAGGCTCAGTTAAACCTAACTGGCCGAATGTAAGGTGTAAATGTGAAACGTCACAAAATTCATATTTCGAAAATCCGAACTTTGAATTTCGATTTACTTTCATTTAAAAAAATTTGGCATTTCCCTCGAGATCAGTTAATTTTAAATTTATCCTAGCCCTGCTCTTACGTTCTATGTGGTTAAACTTCGATTTAAATCTGGCTGCGTTCGCAGATAATTCATTCTGCCAGTGACGTGAATACAAGAAAATTTAAAAAGTGAACCCATAAACAGTTCTAACTCGTGTTGAGTGTTAATGGAGAGCAAAGATCAGTTAAATTTAACTGGGCAATGTCGGCAATGTCCTAAATTTATGAAACTAAATTGAAATTTAAAGTTCGAATTTTCGAAGTATGCACGTTTGAACGAGCCGAAATATCTCTTCGTTAGCACTGTATACAGTGTTAACGGTGAGCGAAAACCAATTAAACTTAACTGGCCTGTGTAGTGTCCCCAAAAAATTATGAGTGTATAATAACCAATCGTAAGTCAAAGTTTGAATTTTCAAAGTTGTCTTTTAGTGTCACCCAAAGAGAGCAATTTGGGGTCAGTTTTTTCGGGCTTGCTGTTCCTTGTACAGAGTTGTGCCGTGATAATAATCCAACAGACATAACTTATTGAAATTGAAAATCCATCAAAACGAATTCAATTTATCATGTACAGTCAAGCTGATAAATTTAATACAAATCGTACGTATCGTACAACAATCAGATAAACAAGAAACATAAATATATTCTCTGCTTTCGTTTCAGTTCGCACCCACATTTCACTAAAAATGTTGATTTTTTAGCGCATACCTTACACACAGAATGTGACTCAGCAATTTCGATACGAATATGAACTGATTGATGCCTTGCCTGTTTCTAATAAAAAAGAAATGAAAAAAAAAGAAATAAAAACAGATTTCTCTCTAGAGTGCCTACTTAACTCCGAAATTAATAACTTAAAAATCAAAACAACTTACTTAGACATAATAAATCAAATATCCTTGCAGCTGCAACGAAAGAAGATTCAGGTTAAAAGAATTTTTTTTTTATTGCTTTTAATAGCCTCGAAAGAGATCCTTTTAGCGTTTCAAAGATCAAAGGTTCGTTTAACAAATTTTATTTGCTTGCCTATCGACAGCCAGGCCCATCCTCTTAAAACAATTACATGCTAAATTTTAATTTTAACATTCGGCTGCATACCGAAGAAGTAAGAAAAAAAAAATTTGTAAGAAATAAATGAGCATAGAGCATACAACCCATATATATATATATACAATTTCGTGCATATTATCTCTGGATGGTACGAGAATGGAAGTGGACACTTGAGTCGAGCATCTCTTCAGATTTAGCATATAACATGAATGTTGCATAATAAACATGAACGCAATAAATGTAAGCGAAAATATAAAAGTGAATAATGCACCATTCATTATTAAACAACACAACACAGCAACACACAAAAAAAAATGTGAAAAGGGGAACTCATTATTTTGTTAAAATTGCTGAGAATGACAATTAAACGAGCCATCAGAACAGTCGGAGCGTTTGCTGCGACTGAGCCCCGTACAAACCCGTATATCTATTGCGTACGTGACCCTAGTGCGTCTGTCACCCTACTTTGACCGTAAGCCTATTGCGCCGGTTAATGTAGTTAAAGTAAAATTATTATGGAATGTGTACATCTTAGAAATTGCGCATAGCGCAATTACGAAGCCCCGTACGACGTTCCTTTCAAATGAAACAAAAATTTCAAATAGCCCTAAAATTTTAATTTATTGAGTATAAATACACATAGGGCCCTAGTACCGGCCTTAGTCCGAGGACCCAAATTTTTTTTTTTTCAACTACATTCTATTCGGCCTTCGATTACCTTCTAAATTAAACAAAAATTACGACAAACGGATGAAATTTACGCGAGTTGTATGTAAAATACACATAGGGCCCTAGTACCAGCCTTAGTCCGAGGACCCAAATTTATTTTTTTTTCAACTACATTCTATTCGGCCTTTGATTACCCTCCAAATGAAACAAAAAATACGGAAAATGGATGAAATTTGCTCGAGTTCTATGTAAAATACACATAGGGCCCTAGTAGCGGCCTTAGTCCGAGGACCCAAATTTATTTTTTTTCAACTACATTCTATTCGGCCTTTGATTACCTTCCAAATGAAACAAAAATTACGAAAAACGGATGAAATTTGCTCGAGTTATATGTAAAATACGCATAGGGCCCTAGTAGCGGCCTTAGGCCGAGGACCCAAATTTATTTTTTTTTTCAACAACATTCTATTCGGCCTTTGATTACCTTCCAAATGACACAAAAATTACGAAAAACGAATGAAATTTACTCGAGTTCAATGTAAAATACACATAGGGCCCTAGTAGTGGCCTTAGTCCAAGGACCCAAATTTAATTTTTTTTTCAACAACATTCTATTCGGCTTTTGATTACCTTCCAAATGACACAAAAATTACGAAAAACGAATGAAATTTACTTGAGTTCAATCTAAAATACACATAGGGCCCTAGTAGCGGCCTTAGTCCGAGGACCCAAATTTAATTTTTTTTCAACAACATTCTATTCGGCCTTTGATTACCTTTCAAATGACACAAAAATTACGAAAAACGAATGAAATTTACTCGAGTTCAATGTAAAATACACATAGGGCCCTAGTAGCGGCCTTAGTCCGAGGACCCAAATTTATTTTTTTTTTCAACAACATTCTATTCGGCTTTTGATTACCTTCCAAATGACACAAAAATTACGAAAAACGAATGAAATTTACTTGAGTTATATGTAAAATACACATAGGGCCCTAGTAGCTTTTCACTTCTAAGGCCCTAACTCACGGTCCACTCACCCGATTTTAAAAAACTTTTTTTCCTGGATTGGTATTGACAATACCTATCATTTGCCGTGTCATTTACATTTCCATCGTTTATTTTGCCATAAATATCACCAAAAGACCTTAAATCACTTAGGTGGCCCTAACTCACGAAGGGCCGACCCGAATATGCCCATCTTCGAACTTAGCCTCACTATTTTGACTATCTTTCAGGGAAAAAAAAAAATTTTGAAATCGGATTTGATTTACTCAAGATATCGACGTGACGGACAGACGGACAGACGGACAGACGGACAGACGGACAGACGGACAGACGGACAGACGGACAGACGGACAGACGGACAGACGGACAGACGGACAGACGGACAGACGGACAGACGGACAGACGGACAGATGGACAGACGGACAGACGGACAGACGGACAGACGGCCCAAATTTTTATTGCGGATTCGTCATCTATGAACATAGGCAAACACTTTGCCCTTACCGTCTGCTTCGAATTCCATCAATTACACACGGCATCGTAATCCTATAAGCCCCTTCGTACTTCGTACGGGGCTAAAAATGATATTTGTTTTTACTGTGCACTCTTATTTTGCCAACTTAACATTGTTCTTGTGTGTGCAGGCACTTTTTGCTCATTACAACGGATAATGCTACTCTTTTATTTGAAATCCAAGTGTACCTGTGCAACCGAAGTGGATGATTAGCATAGATTTTGTACGTTACGCTGTATTTTGTATTTCGTTTCTCTTGCGGAAGCGCATTCACCAAATTGAAGAGTTACATTCTTTCGGTGAGATGCGCTAATTTCGATGGGAGAAACCGGGAAATAATAGCAAAAGCAAACTGAATATCGAAAAGGGATCATTCAAAAATCAGTGCTGCCATCAAAATTACATTCTAAATAACTCGAGTAATATTCGCTCTGTAAAGTATAAAACTATCCTCTCATTTAGGGGGTATATTGGGGGGATGAACAAGGTATGTCTCGACTTATTTAGGATTTAATTTTGATGGCAGCACTGAAGATGCGCTACGTAATTTATGAATGATTCCAAAGTGAATATATCAACAACAACAAAATCCTTTCTTTAAGCGATTTGTATGGGTAGCAATTTGTCATGCGATAGAATCAGCCAATAGGAGTTCTCAATGGTAAATGGATTTGTGAACTCCTTACATGCACGTAATGCACTGTGTTCAGAATGTTTTTTTTTTAAATCCAGTTAACGTCTTGAAGCTATACTTTTACTTCGCGGAACGGTCGACTGGGTCAACTTCTAGTACACTTTACAAAAAATGTAACTTATCGAAACGTTTCTATTTCTATCAAGCTAGATTTTTCCGCTAAAAATACTCAGTGTCCCAGAACCGGTTGTCTCAGTGTTAGCGTACTGACATTCCAAGGCCATATGAATTGTCAAATTTCATCCACAGAACCATAACCTCAATAATGTGGAAATCGCGTAGGCGACATTGCTCGATGTTGTATGAAATATCACGTAAGCGACGTTACTGTGGATGAAATTGTCGTTGTTCGGGTTGTCAAAATTCGTGTTTACAGTTACTTGGAACAAACCTATAAACAAGCATAATCAGTGTTGTTTGTGTGAGTGGGACAGCAGCAAGACAGCTTAAGCAAATTTCTGACTTTTCACTGACGTGTATATCATTATCAGTATATATTTAGATGGCACCACTGGAGAGAGAAAAGAGAACCTGAAATGACTGTGTAGACACAATCTATTGTTTATTGCGACTCTCGACACGTACCTGCATTTTTTACATTTTACCTTTGAGAACCGTAACAACAAACGTTAAGTATTGTTTATTATTGAACTTAGAAACGATTTTCTGTTCCGATTACTCTGTAACGTTACCAAATATCGATTTCTTTCAGTTCAACTTAAACCAAATTTATATATTTTTGTTGCCATTGTTTTAAATTTGTCAAAAACAAAAATCCACATGAAACAACCACGAAAAATTGGAGAGAAAAAAAATCGAAAATCGATAACGTAAATAATGTTGTGTAACATAAAAATATGTTCCATTGTTTCGTTCACAATCACGAATTAATAAACATTTTCGAAAATGTGCATTACATAGCGATATGCATTCGTATACGATCAGCACTCGTTACAATTAAAACTTTTCACAGAAAGTAAGCGCATCAGCAATTTTACTGTCGCATCTATTACTTCATTTGATGAAAATATTTTTAAGGCGTTGATTTGAAAATCTTTTGCTTCATTTTCGTGAACATGCTTTTTGCTATATAAGACCGAATTAAGCAGAGTTCTTTTTTTTTAATTCGAAGTTGTTATCGATATCGATCATGGGCGCGCGTTAGCATAGCGCCCGTGACGCAAATCCTATTACTAGAAAAAATTTCAAACAAAATTTTTTGTCGTAGACTGCAGAATCACATATACAGCAAATATTGAAGTTCTACCATTTAAAGACAAATGACTCCAAATTACCATTAAAAAAAACTAGGCGTCCGTACGAGTTCAACGAGCTATCACACGTTCTTGCAGCTTAAAATTTGGCCACGCAAAAAATCTTCCAAGAAGCCCCATTTCCATACATTTTGGTCAATTTCAGTACTTTAAACGAAATGAAAAAATCCTACGTTACTTTGTTAGTGCGTCCGTCCGTCCGTGTTTCCTATCTTCTAAAGTCTTCTTTAAATTTTGTTGAAATTTTGGAAGTAGATTCTAGTCGTCATTCTAAGACATTCCAGAAAAAAAAATTGGGGGAACCGGCCTCGTTTCGGAGCTAGGGCTCCTCGAAGTTCCCATATAGGCCTAATATAAGAACACCTTTAAGTGTGTGTGTGTATGGTAGAACAAATTTGTTCGCGTTTGGTATTTGGTAAGCTCTGCTCGCCTCAATTTTTTTTCCTAAATTTAGTATTTTTTAAATTTTTCAAAATTTTTTAAATTTTTCAAAATTTTTTAAATTTTTCAAAATTTTTTAAATTTTTTTAAATTTTTTAAATTTTTCAAAATTTTTTAAATTTTTCAAAATTTTTTAAATTTTTCAAAATTTTTTAAATTTTTCAAAATTTTTTAAATTTTTCAAATTTTTTTAAATTTTTTTAAATTTTTTAAATTTTTTTAAATTTTTTCAATTTTTTTCAATCTTTTCAAATTTTTTAAATTTTTTAAATTTTTCAAATTTTTTCAATTTTTTTCAATCTTTTCAAATTTTTTCAATCTACTAATTCTTCCAAAAGAACTGATATCAGTCAAAAACACTCAAAAGAGTAAAAGTGACGCAAGTCACTGTGCATACTTCCAAAACAAGTGATATCGCTGGAGGTGACGCATTCTGCGCTTGTACGCAAAAACTGTAACAGCAAAAATTTGACCACTTGTGACGCAAAATTTTTTTGGTAAAATTTTGTTTCTAGAATTTCATTGGTCAAATTTTTGCTGTTACAGTTTTTGCGTATACAAGCGCAGAATGCGTCACCTCCAGCGATATCAGTTGTTTTGGAAGTATGCACAGGGACTTGCGTCACTTTTACTCTTTTGAGTGTTTTTGACTGATAACAGATGATAGCCGTCCGTTAATAGAGTCACTTTGTTGAAAACCCTTCAATTAATCGTAATGAAACGTCCAATAATTTCTTCTTCTTTTTTTTCATGAACCCGTAACGTCAAACAGAGTTAATATTTACCACTCATAATCTATTTATCTGTATGTTAATGCAATCCTCAAACATAATTTCCATATTCCAGCGATAACACACAAATAATATTGCCTAATAATTCTTGGCCGTGTTCATTCCGATAAAGTACCCTCGATTATGTTCTGCTGCTATTCCACATATATTTGAAGGATTAACGTTTTCGAATGGCTTTTTTTTAATGGTACAGACAGATACACATTAAAGTCGATGTAACAAACTCATGATGCTGATACATTAGGTTTTTTCTTCGTTTTTTTTTTTATTTCAAAATTTGAATATATTTTTTTCCAACGTTTTTTTTTTATGTTTCTTTATTATTGTCTCTGCATAATGCTCATGTGTTCATAAATATCGGAAACGGAATATAAAATAGTCGTTTGGAAAACGTGATGCTAGATTCATAAAAAATAATTTATTTTATTTTGTTCTTCTTTTAGAAGAGTATTTCAGTTAAAATATTATGTGTCATCGATCGAAATATGGATGTACATATATATAACATGGCAAAGGTATATATGAAAATGTATAATAAGTTTTCCGAGTGGTTTTTTCTTTCTCTGCTGCTATGTGGAACATCTCATACTTTATCTTTTTCCTATTTTGTACAGTTGTACTATGCAATAAATAATTTTCCAAGACCGAAAAAAAAGTTTATTTTTACACAGCCTTCGTCTTCTTCTTCATCTACCAGTTTTACTTTTCCCATAAAAATATGGGGTAAAAGTGTAGGATTTGATTTACGACTCGGGATAATGAAAAATATGATAAATAAATGGGAAATAGACGAATTTATGTTGCACTGATTTTCAGAGTTGAATTTTCATTATTAAAAAAGAATCTTCGCAGATAGAAACATCCTCGGAAACATCTCAAATTTGACGAATGAAAATGTGTTGTTGTTTGAAATTTGAACGATTTTCTAATGATATTATACTTGAGATGAGCAACAAAAAAAAGCTGTGTTGCATTTGTGATTAAAATGAAAAGCTAATTAGTCAGAGAAATATTTATAGCGAATGCTTATGAAGTATTACACAGAAACTAATTCTCTTTCAAATGAAATGCTATTTCAAATGAAATTTCTCTTCCTTTTAGATTTATACCATTTGATGTTATTATGTAACGGCAACATGAAACAACAACGAGAGAGAAGAAAAAAAAAAGTGCAACACAAGGTTCTAGTTATATATCATTTTGATGTTGGATATAAAATTCGTTTGACGACATCGTAAAATGAAACGATATTGTGTTTGCATTACCTTTAACTTTTTTTTTGTCTGTTAAGTACAAGAGCATTTTATTTGGTCCATAAAAATTAAAATTAAATTTAGTAACATTGTATGGATGTGAATGAAGTAATTATTTGTGAAATATGTAGAGCTACGTTTGTAATATGGAAGCAAATGAGTAGAATGGTTTTTTGTTAGTCTAATCCACTATTTCTAAAGTCAGATGTTTTGGTACGACGTAGGGGGATTATATTCTCCCAAAAATTCACTACGTTTTCCTTCCTCTTTTATTCGGTTTTATCTATAGAAAATTTTACATCGGAGTTTATCCATGATTTTACGTAAAAAAAACTGTTGATTTTCATACCTTTGAGCTCAGGGAACCAGGGCAATTTGAGCGAAAGTTCGGTATTTTAATTGCCTAAAATACGCCCTACTTAGTGGTACATACCACATACCACACTACTCAGAATCATATGATTGAATTTACTAGTTTATACTGCATTTCCTGGCCACCAGATATATTTATTGCATTTACTCATCGATTAGGGAATGCAAACCGATTTGAACCGGATCGGTTAACCCAATACTCTCTCTAGCAAACAAACTCTCAGCTCTCTGTGTCAAATTCACACCTTATTTCTTTGTATTCTACAAACATTCTTCTACATTTTGACTGACTACGCTTGTCGAAAATATTATTAGCAGTCACTGGCAAGTGTTTTCACTTTACTAAAATCACAAACCAAAGTGTCCTTTTCAATTGAATAAGATCAAGTAGATATCGAAAAGGCCTATAAATACGGCGAATTTATATGAAAAAGATTCAGAATAAACACAACTACTGAACGGGCAACATGCCCTAAGTAACGAGTTTCATTCTCAAAGTAGATGTACTGGCACATGCGTGTTGGGGAGAATATCCCTCCAGTACAAGTAGAACCATCAGGGCTTACTTTAGAGAATTTTAATTCTGAAAATTCCGAAAATTCTGAAAAAGTTCCAAAAAAGTTCTGAAAAATTCCGAAAAATTATTTCAGAATTTTTCGGAACTTTTTCGGAATTTTTTCAGAATTTTCGGAATTTTCAGAGTTAAAATTCTCTAAAGTAAGCCCTGAGAACCATCGATGCAGCGGCCGACCGACGAATTAAGAAGAATGTAAAATTCTCGACAACGCTGTAATTTACATGTAAATTCCACAACCTGACATTTTCACCACCTTAAAGAAAGTATATTGATTACTAGAGAGAGTTATGGTTAACCAGTTTTTGGGCATGAAAACACCGCTGGTTTTTTAGGCAAAAGTTTTATTTTTGAAGAATCTATTGAATTTACAGCCGATTTAGCTATCTACATGACGAGATGCCTAAGTGATTACGTGTCAGACAGTTCCACATGGAATTTCTCTATCGATTATATCGCATTGGTAACGTCCTAAAGTTCACTCAAACTTTATAATTTGGGTAGTTTTAGTGTGTTTTGTGCGTGCCTGCAAGGATGAACACACTGAATGCCTCGTACGACGTAATACAAATACCATGAATTTTTGTGCATATGTCTAGCCTACAATTAGGCGAGATATCAATTAAGAGCCGAACTTTCATAACTTGTGGTTTGGAAGTCATGTAAAGCCGGCGGTTCCGACTGCACTTGTTATTGGTCGTAAAAGGCTATGATCCAATCAAGACACAATTCGATAATATTCTCCATTAATAAATTGCGAGTTATCAAGTAGTTCACTCCCAGCAGGTTTTAAGATTTTCGAAATGTCAAAATAAGACACTGACATCTGAAAATGGCAACAGTAAACTATTGGAAAGTTGATAATTCCATACAAATTGTCCAGTTATGTCTTGTTCTGCTGTGCTGCCTTTCGTATCGTTCTTATTTCTGTGAATGTCCTTTGCTATAACTTTGATACCACAAATAAAACGGAGCTTGCCAAATTTAACCTAATAAGAATCATGTCTGTTGAAGACTCGCTAGCACGGCATTGTAAAGTAAAGCAGGCAGGAGCGCTTGATTTGACTTGGGACCTGAATTATTCGGTAGCCTTTTATTTTACGAAAAAAATTATTTCAATTTTCAGTGTTCATTTTCATACAATGCATAGGTCCCTCATTTGACGTTTCAAAAATGAACCGACACTGCCTGGCTCATTTTACTTTGCCGTGCTCGCTAGCAGAAAGTTTTCGTGGTCAGACATCTCTGGGCACAATATCTTAGAATAAATCATCGAAGAAGAAATTTCAACATGGAAAACTCCTAAGACTAGTGATTTGGAAATCACTCCGGTTTTTGAATTCGGTCCATATTACCAAGATTCACTCACATTTTCAAAAAAATTATCTTTGGTTTCCAATTCCCTTCGTTTCTTTGTCTACTTTTATTCAGGCATTTGCTCGTCATTTCCATAATTCATAAATGCACTTACTCTCAGATTATAAATGCACTACCATTCTCGCCTTTTCGGCATTTCCCAGTTAGTTGGCATAATTTACAGTTAATGAAATTATAAAAAATTAATTGGAAAGTAGGCAATAGTATTTACGGCTGATAATTATGGATTATTAATAAATGAATTACTCAATTATTGCGTCTGGTAAAATTGTCATTACAGTGAGTGCTTAATGGGATATGGTACAAATATCCAAGTGACATCAAACTGCACATTAAAAATGAATTTGCGATTGTCATTATACCAATCATTACATAATTATCCAAATTTGTCAAACGATCGCAATGATACGTAAAACTGTTAATCGAATACATAACAGTGTTAACATTCATGATCGTATTCAGGTATGGCTTGTCCTAATGTAATGTATCTTGTACCGCAATACCACAATACCGCATATTTGTGTAGATCAGTAGCAACAATTCAAAGAATATAATTTTTCATTACAAAACACGTATACCTGGATGGAAGCATAAGATGTCTTTTGTAACTTAAAAAAAGAAAATAATCCCGATGTGCATTGTACTATGTCTCCTCAATGACAGCAAAATATGTTAACTTGATATTGAAGATTTAGGGCCGAGTTAGAACGTTTTGTTTCGAGAAAAAAAAAACAATTTTAATTGGATTCGAGACTAATAAATTTTTCTTGGTATGACCGTTGTTTCAAATTAGATTTATTATATTTCGTTAAGTCACATTTCTTTTTGTGGTCATTCGTCATGAGTTTGTGTCAATTGCGACATAATTATAGCTAGTTTTTCGCTCAAAGAACGGACACATTTTTTACCCAAAATTTTTTTCAATAAATTTGGTCCCGAAATAACCCATAAATCAGCACATGACTTAGAACAAAGAACAAGTAGCAAGGAACATGTTCATTTCTTCTCCCCACCAACATCAACATTGGCTTATTTTTCTAATAAATAAATTTTTGGTTCATACTTCACATAATAGAATCGGATCGTTTATATAGCGCATACACACATATTTTTTTAAGATTACAAAGAAGCCGTCTCTAATGTGCAGAATGTAGGTTTTTTTATTGGTCTACCTTCCTACGAACGGTGTGTCGAGAGTATATATATATTGTGGTATTAATTGAAGTTTTTTTTTTAACTGACGACAGTGGCTAAAAAACGGTGTATTTGGGTTGCTACCTCCTATTAAAGTTCTACCCATTTTTATAAGATGATATTTTGTCATTGCATTATTGGGGCACATTCATTGGAGTGATTTCTTATCTCGACAAGACATACAGATTGAATGTTATTCACAAGGTCCTCCAAAAAAACAAAGTTGAAGAAACAACATAAATCATAGACAACCCAAAAAGCCGATTCACTCTATCAGCAAATATATATGGCCCGAAAAAGAAGTTAAAAGAGAATAGGCAGAAAAAAATGAACCATAGTAATGAACACACATACGCACGTCAAACAGCCGAAGAAATCTTCTTCTCTCTTTTTTCGGCTCTAAAATCAAAATATAGCCGAAAATGCATGCTGGGCTTTCTGTTGTACGTATATACATATACATATATTTATGCTGCAGACGACATGTTTGTGTTTATAAACCAAGCGAGCATGTGTCGTCGAGGTCGTATTTCTCTGTTTTTAACCATTACACTCAGTTTGTGTTCATCAGTTGTTTGAATAGGACGCTACAATTCTTCCAACTAGTTTTTGAAGCGAAACATAAGAAGTAGAGAATAAGAATCGATTTTGTTTTCGTTTTCGTTTTTTTTTTTGGTTTCTGTTGTTGTGTATTGACCATCTTATGCTCCATCCAACGAAAATAGATGTTGGCGATGGTATTAGAACTGTGTTATGTTGAACTTTCGTTGTGAGAAGAAACTCTAGCGAACCAACATGTTCATATATTCAAGTAAAAAATCGTAGTTACAGTGTTTTGAAGTGAAAACAAGTTTTAAATTCAGAAGAAAACAACAAAATCTAACCCGTTTTCTGTTGTGTGTACGTACATATGTTGTGTGGTCATTACTGTGCATAAAGTTTACTATATTGAAACACGAGCTAATTATAAGAGCGAACAGAAAAAACCATGCAATTCAACACTGTTATGATGAATCGGATATCCTTTCTGTACGTCATTTTGGCTGTATGCCAATTGCCAATTTCAGTGTGCGGCGAGTGCACTTCGAAAGACGATCGATCCAGTGTTTTATGTCTAATGAAGTCCATCGAACGATCGAGTGTTGTCGATCTGGAACCAGTTGTCGGTGGTACGCGAATGGTAATTAACTGTGACGAATCGCTGTTGCTGGAGAGTTCCATTCCGGACGGCTTTTTCAAACGACTGATCGGATTGGAAGAACTGTACATTGAGTCGTGCAAATTGTTACAATTGAAAAACGGATCATTTGACGGTTTGAATCGATTGCGAACGCTTAGCGTGAATACCAGAAACTCGGAATGGGGTCTCGGACATAAATTGGAACTGGACGAGGGTATCTTCGACGGATTCGATGAGCTACAATCGCTTACACTGTCGAACAATAACATGAGACAATTGCATCAGACGGTGCTGTGTCCGTTGCGCCGATTGACGAATCTGAATCTTTCGAATAACCGCATTCGTTCGACAGCAGATCTTGGTTTCGTGGAATGCGAACACATGAGCGAATTGAAAGCACTTGACTTGAGCGCAAATGATTTGTACACGTTGGAGAGCAATTGGACGATGGCGGACATGCGCAGTGTAGAGTCGCTGTTTCTGCAAGAAAACAATTTGACCAACATATCATCGACATCACTGGACAACTTAATATCAATGCGAGTGCTGAATTTAAGCTCAAACTACTTGGAAATACTGCCATCCGGTTTGTTCAACAAGACCAACAATCTGCAGGAGATCTATTTGCAAAACAACAAAATCTACCAATTGCCGTTGGATTTGTTCAACGACTTATCGGAACTGCTCGTACTGGACCTGAGTGGCAATCAACTATCCAGCCATTACATCGACAAAACAATATTTGGCCAACTGCATCGTTTGATCATACTGAATTTAGCCGACAATGCGTTGACTCGCATCGATGCCGTCTTCAGCGAATTGAATTTTCTGCAAATATTGGATCTGAAAAATAATTCAATCGGATTCGTCGATCAACGTGCATTCATCCCGTTGACCAATTTACATACGCTAAACCTGTCCGGCAACCGTTTGCACATCGTCAACAATGGACTGTTCAACGGACTCTTTGTGCTGTCACGACTGGTGCTCAGCAACAATTTGATTACGGTGGTGGAGTCGAGTGCGTTCAAGAATTGCTCGTCGCTGAAGGAGTTGGATCTGAGCTCGAATCAACTGATGGATATCCCGGAAGGTATTAGAGATTTACGAATGTTAAAGAGTTTAGATTTAGGCGAAAATCGCATTAGTGTCATAACGAACGATTCGTTTAAGGGATTGAGTCAATTGACCGGTTTGAGGATGATGGACAATTTGCTTAGTAACATCACGTGTGGTGTGTTGTACGATCTGCCCAAATTGAATGTGCTGAATTTGGCTCGGAACAAAATTCAGGCCATTCAACGCGGTGCATTCGATCGAAATGCCGAAATCGAAGCAATCCGACTCGATAAGAATCTACTGACGGACATCAATGGGATATTTGCTACGTTAAACTCATTGTTGTGGCTTAATCTATCGGAAAATCAATTGGTCTGGTTTGATTTTGCATTCATTCCAATGAATTTAAAGTGGTTGGATGTGCATGGCAACTACATAGAGGCGTTAGGAAATTATTATAAATTAATGAGCGAAATAACAATAACAACCCTTGATGCAAGCCATAATCGAATTACAGAGATCGGTCCCACATCTGTTCCCAACAGCATCGAATTGTTTTTCGTAAACAACAATCTTATTCGAACGGTTTATCCGAACACATTCATCGATAAAATCAATTTGACTCGCGTCGATTTGTATTCAAATGCCATAAACAAGTTGCATGTGCACGCCGTTCGCACCGCACCAATGTTACTGAAGAAATCGGTGCCCGAATTTTATTTGGGTGGCAATCCCTTCGAATGCGACTGCTCAATGGGATGGTTGCATCATCGCAACGATATTGTGCATGTACAGCATCCACAGCATCCGAAAATTATGGATTATGATGCCATTGAATGTTTAGTATCGCATAAACGCGATAATCCGGTTCGTTTATTGTCCAGTCTGGGACATCAGGACTTTTTATGTCGCTACGAAACACAGTGTCATCCCACATGCCATTGTTGTGAACAGAAATCGTGTCACTGCAACATTAAATGTCCGGACAATTGCTCGTGTTTCCGTGATCAACAGGGAATGATTAATAACATTAATTGCGGCAAACAGAATGCCCTCTATGTGCCCGAACAACTACCCGCAGATGCGACCGCTGTGTATGTGGACGGGAACAATTTCCTTGAATTGAAAAATTACGTGTTCGGCACGATGAAGAAGTTAAAGTCACTCTATCTCAATAACAGCAACATTGTAACCCTTCAGCATCACACGTTCGCTGGCTTAAGCGCACTTCAAAAACTTCATCTCGATGATAACAAATTGACGGCACTGTATGGTTATGAATTCGACCAACTGCACGGATTACGTGAACTCTATTTGCAAGACAACTTGTTGACATACATTGAAAATTCCACTTTCGCTCCACTAATCTATTTACAAGTCCTTCGATTGGATGGTAATAAAATCTCGACATTATCCGCATGGCAGATGCAATCAACACACTTGACAAATTTAAAATCCCTGACACTGGGACAGAATGTATGGAGCTGTGGCTGCGAATTTTTGCAAGAGTTTATCACATTCGTTTATGACAGCGATGTGGTGGTGAGGGACGCAAGAGAATTATATTGTGTTGACGGAGACGTTCGACGCGTTATAAATTCCAATTTAACAATGTTGTGCAAGGGTTTCGATAGTGTCATATTACCGGAAGGCATCCCACACGGCTATGTTCCTCTGCTGGCATTTTCGCTGACAATTATTTTCGTACTAGCTGTACTCGTTGCGGTTTTCACCGTCAAGGAACAAATGTGTTGCTCGTATGTTAGCAGTAACGAAAAGCATGTGCCCAAAACATTGTACGATGCATTGATAATGACTTCACAAGAAGACTCCGACTATGTTTATCGCAATTTGGTGTCGGAAATAAAACACCAAAAACCCTCATTCCGTATCGGCATGCAGCACAAGAATGTTGTCACACCGAATGTACCCGGCGTTGCTCACCGATCTGGTAGAATAATCATATTTCTGTCGAATAGTTTTTTGCAACATGAATGGAAGAGGCCGGAGGTACGTTCAGCCATTTCGAATTCATGGATGCCCGGCAAGGTTATCATTATTCAAACGCCGAATGTTATCTTCGCCACCAATCACGACAGAGAACTTATCAATAACATCGGTAAAGGCATCATTATGCTCAAAACGTGGGAAATCGATTTCGCATTCAAATTAATGTACGCTCTTGACAATCCGCCCAACAACATGCTCATTCGCGAAAGCAACGATAAAATATGGAAATCTCATAATTCGAAATTAGTGAACCCGTATGCGTGCATCGTTGACGGTTTCGATGATCCGCACAAAAACGATTCATATTATTCGGCGGCCACCGCCGAATCGGTATTCTCGCACAGTCCCCCTCCATCCATGTCACAATCGTCGGCAATTATGAAACACAATCATGTGTACGCTGGTATCGATTCCGACTATGGTAGTGTGACGAATGAAGATTCCATTGTGAGCGTACATCGACCGATTGCACAGGAATCAGATAATGGACATAGTGGTGGCGAAACTGATGTTAGAACTGGGGGATTTCTGGTTTGAATGGGAGGATATTAAATTAGTTTTTACTGAATGAAACTGTGATAAAGCAATAATATATGATAAATTGACCAAGTTGACCATTCATGACTGTATAGAACGATCTTCTTGCAACGATAGCAATGACAAACTGTCTCTATAAAAAAAAGTTCTTCTTACCACAGACTTCAATGCATTTCGTCTGAATGTTATCTAAATTTAAAATCATCAGAAACAAAATTCTGAAATCTATTCATGCACCACTCACTCTATACTCAAACAATTTTCCCACAAAAATCCGTGTCTAATGAAAAAAATGTGCCCGCAAATTCATCTTGCATTGAATAAAAGGTCCTAACATCATAACGACAAATATTCACTAAGGAATACCATGCACACCACACACATCTATGTATGTCGTCCATATAAATACAAACTGTCGTAACCATATTCCATGTAAATTGTCTCATCGTCTTCAAAACCGAAAAATCCTCGTTATTTATGAGAAACATGTTATTTTTCGTAACTGTCCCAATAGAATAAATTCTTTAAATAAAAATAACGAAAAAAGTAAACCGAAAAAACATCTACCTGCTTTATCCCGTTGTAGCCATACAATGATAGAGCTAACACACACTTATCATCCAACTAAATAAAATTATGTTAGATTTCATGTTGAAGCAAAAGCAGAAGAAGAAGAAGAAGAAGAAAAAAAAACATTCGAAACCTCAAATGCCTACCTCACAATTTAATATTAATTCCACAAGTCTCTGAGTTTCTCAGCGGTATATTTCCTTGTTGCTTACACACAAAAACATTTTTATAAATTTATTTCTTTGTCAGAGAAGGTTTCATCATGTTATTTTTGTAGTTTTGTGTCATTTTGAATTAGACGTTTTTTTTTCTTCCTTCAATCCTCTCAACAAAAAGGTATAAATTATACACAAACACAAAAGCAATCAAAACATATAATCAAGAAATAGGAAAAATTTGAATTTTGTTCTACATTTTTCAGTTTCGAAATCGATTTTTTTTTCTTCTATCTCGTAACTCGTAAGGATACACATGTACTCGGAGCGCTCAAATAAGTTACATAATTATAGTAAAAAAGATATTATTTTTTCCAACGATATTTTCAACTTGTTTTATATAGAAAATGGGACAGGGAGTTTAAGATTAAGGTTATTAAAAGTCGATTTTCTATTTCGCTTTTTTTTTTTAAATGAACTGGTACTGACTGAACGGTTGTATGTTATTATAGTTTCTAATTTATTTAAGATTTAAAAGACTCGATGTTATTATATATAATTCATATTGAATTACAGTCTTTTCTGTTCAACTAATTTCTTCAGGATACGTTACGCACAACTTTTTTTTTTGATGATTATTTTTCAACATTTTTGCCAAATGACTAACTGACAATGAAGCTAAAAGTGAGAGTATTTTTTGTGCCTAATCAGAACGAACTAATTTATATACATAAAATGTTTAGCATTCTAAGATTATTTTTAAAGTAAGTTTAGCGTATGAATTAAAATAAATTATGAAAACTACTCAACCGCCAAAGATGAACATTAAAAATAAAATAAAAAATAAAATAAAAATTTTGTTGTCATTTTCGTGGAAGAAGGAAACACATGGGGTTTCTGCCTTTGCTTCGCAACTTTCCCTTTCAACTATCTACAATTTTTACAAAATTTCTCATAAAATTCTGAGCGAACAGGTACTCGCATTCCTTCCAACATTTTTTTAATGGTTAAATATTTGAATAAATATTTTGACAAAAATTGGACGTGACCGGTTGTTTTAAGCAAAAATGTAAGTAAAATAAAATGGTTGGACCTGCCTAGAATCTTCGATATGGGAATATTAAAATCTCCGTACAACGCTGCTGCGAGTAGTTAAACAAAAAATAGTTTCCAATAAATCATCAAAAGAAACAATTTATTGGAAGCCCGGAAGAAAATACCGAGGGGTCAACGAATTCCAAACCGGATGTGAAACGATCTATTGATTCTGTACGAATAATGATTTTGGTTTCCTTGTGAGTTCCCATGGGGATATCTCGAACGTTTTAACATCCGATCTCCACAGTCAATTTACCCCTCGCAATAAAAATTGCATTTTCAAAGAAGTTTCATCAATCAATATTGCTCCGTTGTTCAATGTACAAACATTTCAAATGTAAAATCTGGATACTGCGCCGAAGATCTACCGTATAACTGTAGATATCCTTAGCAGCGCAAGTTTGACATAAAATTCTTTTGTTTTCAGACCTTTTCCTATTGTTTTGAAATGTCACACTTGTATTGTGAAAGCTACGCCATTTGATAGATTGATTCATTTCAATCATCAAAATTACGTAACTTTCGCAAGTTTGATATTTTAACCTGTCATAGACAGCATAGTTTTACTATCTGATCTGTTACTTCACTTGATAGAAGATTTTCAGAGATTTATTTCAGAAATCTTTTACTTCATTTGTTTTGAACATGCCTTTTGCAATATATGACCTCACTAGTTATAGAGCTTGTCGTTTATTATTGCTGTTGTTGTTGGTAACAGATGACAGCCGTCTGTAACAGGGTAAAACATTTGGGAAAGGCCCAAAGACAAAATAATTTTATGTCAAACTCGCGTCGCCATGTGTATCTGCAGTAGGGTTACAAAAAGTTCGACCTTCGGAAGAGGTTGCAAATTGAAACGTGTTCATTTCAGAAGTGCACACGTTACACTGTTATAGACGAAAAGTAATTTACATTTGTAATTTGGCTCCGTCGTGTTCTCAAGATGTGAACAAAACGAATTTACATTTTCCATAAAAACAAACCCTTGTCAAAACAACGCCCTGTCGATAGTGTTTCGAATTTTTAATTTATTATTCAATTGCTTTTTGCTGTTGGCTTTGACATACAATAATTTCCGCCTTCCCATTCAAAACATCTAAATAAGGAAATTCGGTTCCATAATCTCAGCCGAAGCGCCTCACCAACAAACCATTCTGTAATTCTGTAATTTTAAACGAAAGGGTTGTCCGAGAGTGTACATCATAAATTTTATGTAAATTCGAAACAAACAAACAAACACGACGTTTGAGAAACGAAATATAAGGTGGAGTACATTGTTGAATGGAAATTATCGATATACATAATGGTACGTACGTTACATTCGATTCAAAATGCTGATCGTATTGTTGTGAGTCGGAGAGACGAATTCAATCAGAGCCACAGCCGTTTTGTTATTACAGAGATAAATTGTAATATTATTTGTGTGTGAATAGTTCGAACCGAACTATCACAGACAATCTCAAGTGGTTTCTGTAAGTAAATTGATAATGATGTGTGCCGTCCATAAATTTTCAGCCGGCGACGACCAGATCATAGTTTTGTGTACATTTTTGTGCGCTGCTACATTGAAAAAAGTTATCTTAACCATAATGGCATCTGTGGACATAAACAAGTCATACAATATTGGTGAGCACTTGAGCAACTCTGCATATTTCATACAGATGGGCATAATCATGGGCGCGCGTTAGCATAGCGCCCGTGACGCAAGTCCTATTACTAGAAAAAATTTCAAAAAAAATTTTTGTCGTAGACTGCAGAACCATATATACAGCAAATATTGAAGTTCTACAATTCAAAGACAAATGACGCCAAATTACCATTAAAAAAAACTAGGCGTCCGTACGAGTTCAACGAGCTATCACACGTTCTTGCAGCTTAAAATTTGGCCACGCAAAAAATCTTCCAAGAAGCCCCATACATTTTGGTCGATTTCAGTACTTTAAACGAAATGAAAAAATCCTACGTTTCTTTGTTAGTCCGTCCGTCCGTCCGTCCGTGTTTCCTATCTTCTAAAGTCTTCTTTAGATTTTGTTGAAATTTTGGAAGTAGATTCTAGTCGTCATTCTAAGACATTCCAGAAAAAAAAATTTGGGGAAACCGGCCTCAAATTTTTAAATTTTTTTAAATTTTTTAAATTTTTTAAATTTTTTAAATTTTTTAAATTTTTTAAATTTTTAAATTTTTTTTAAATTTTTCAAAGTTAAAGCCGGAGCATTATAATTTTTTTAATCTTAGGATATGTTTTATTTGGTCGATTATACTCATTTAATTCATTTTTAAATAATTGTAGTTGTCGAAGAAATCATTTCGAAAACATTACAGTATAAAAGCTTAGAAGCGTGCATTTGAACGGATTACCCGCAGGTATACCGCGAGTAAACAGCTCTAATGCGCATGTGTAAGCTTTTATACTGTAATGTTTTCGAAATGATTTCTTCGAAAACTACAATTATTTAAAAATGAATAGAATCGATCAAATTATAATGCTTCGACTTTATTTAAAAATTTTAAAATTTTTCAAAATTTTTAAATTTTTTAAAATTTTCAAACGTTTCAAATTTTTTTTAAATTTTTCAAATTTTTTAAATTTTTCAAATTTTTTAAATTTTTCAAATTTTTCAAATTTTTTAAATTTTTCAATTTTTTCAATTTTTTTAAATTTTTTTAATTTTTTAAATTTTTCAAATTTTTCAAATTTTTTCAATCTACTAATTCTTCCAAAAGAACTGATATCAGTCAAAAACACTCAGAAGAGTAAAAGTGACGCAAGTCCCTGTGCATACTTCCAAAACAACTGATATCGCTGGAGGTGCGGCATTCTGCGCTTGTACGCAAAAACTGTAACAGCAAAAATTTGACCAAAGAAATTCTAGAAACAAAATTTTACCAACAAAATTTTGCGTCACAAGTGGCAGATGTTGAGGAAAGTACTTTTAAGAAATTTTTTAAAATAGGCAAGTATATGTCCTAATACGTCCGAACCATCTGCCACTTTGTGACGCAAAATTTTTTTGGTAAAATTTTGTTTCTAGAATTTCTTTGGTCAAATTTTTCCTGTTACAGTTTTTGCGTACAAGCGCAGAATGCGTCACCTCCAGCGATATCAGTTGTTTTGGAAGTATGCACAGGGACTTGCGTCACTTTTACTCTTCTGAGTGTTTTTGACTGATACTTGTCATATTCAACTAGACTCCCATTCGGTTAGACTGCAAAGTATATGAATCGTGATAAGTTCGTATCGATAAAATCTTGGCAAGTCAAGTGTATGTCAAGTAAATATTATCCGGCAAAACGTTATCGTCACATCCCACTTATAGCTGAAACTTTCGTCCTTTCGCATTAAAAATTTTCTAATAAAACTCAAGAATTTACTATACTTTCCCTGTCATTATAAACTTCACATTTCATACGAATTATCCAAAAATTTAATTTTACAAAATGTCACATGGCAAAGCTGGTTTTATATAACTTTAATCTGCCATTCCCTTGGATAAAGAATGAAATTTATTTTCGCCACCATCATCGACCTATATAGATGGTAAGGTTGAACTTATTTTTGTGTTCGTCGCCCCCTCCCCTTTCTTTCTTTCTTTTTTTTTTTGCTTTGGATTATGTTGGAAATTTTTGTATTCCGCATAGGTACTAACCCATTCTGATGATATAGTTTACTTTCAGTTCACAACTTAGTGCACCCAATCGATTATCCCATATAAAAGCTGACTACTTCAATTTATTCTCAATCCGTATAAGCTATTGTAAATTTTCAATCTGATAAGAATAGCTATTAGTATTGGATGTTATCGTTGAGCTTTTCAAATTATTCATACGAATAGAAAAGAAAGTTTTTTTTTCGGTTCGTTTTCGAAATTTCCTGAAATTTTGTTGCTGACTTTTTCCGTATATAAATAACTAAGTAATGAATAGAAAAGGGTGGAAAGTTATACATATATTCGTGTCCAGGACGAAAATTGTATTGTCAGACACTGGGAGTTACATTTTAAATAATTTTACATTTGGAAACGTTGCCGTGAATGACATTGATTGAAATCTCTTTTTATTTCACTACAATTAGTACCCCAACACAATTTGATTCGAATTCATTTCCGCATAAAAGTAATTCAGTTTGAGACTGCTGCAGCAGCAGCTACGATAAACTTTGACGATTGAAATTCGTTTTATTCACCAATTGCACAATTTCAACTTTTGTTACGCTACAAACGCATCTCTCGTTTTCATTAGTTTAATATGATTTCTTTGATATAAAAAGAAATTGCAGGATTGAAGTCAGGGCCTAATATTCACTAAGTTTCAATAAATTCATTTATCTTCACTACAGTCAGCGACTTTCAAATAAGTGACCTATTTCATTTCAGCTGTTTTTCCATTCTATTACCATTACCACTACACGTGCATGCGTGCTCAATCGTTTAAGTGGATCAGCTGACAATCAGCCGAAACAAAATGTAAAACTTATTTGAAAGTCTCTGACTGTAATTTTTCCTAAATAGTCTCCAAATAGTCATTAAATTTGCGTAAGTTTCGCTATATTTCCCTAGACTTTACTAATTTCTTGATGAAAATTCTAATTTTACGCCCTGCTTCAAGTTAGTCTTTGACTCAAAGAAGCTGGCACTACTTAAGTCCACAATAATTGAGACAATTGGGATCAAAATTCAGTCTATTTCATCTGTCAATGTGTTAAACGTCACATTGTTTATTTTTCCTCAATGCAAATAGTAAAATAGAATTAAGAAAAAATTACCGATTTTGTGAACATTTCACATAAAAGATTTTGTTTGACGTTTAAAACGTCACTTTGACAGATGGAGTAGACCGACTTTTGATCCCAAACGTCACAATTGTTATTTGCGAATTGAGTCCCGTTCAATACCGAGTTCTGGACTTCAAAGAAGCAGGCTTGTACCAAGCTGGAAAGTACCGCTATTTTCAAATGTTTTATGATCCTGTACTTGAGCTCTTAGGCTCTCAAAATTTTATCAATTCATCCACTGTCTATGAAGACCTGAACTAGTTTATTTTAGCTGGAAAGGTATTTTTATTCGGTGAGACCGGTAAAAACTTCGCAAGAATGAACGGTTAGTTTTGACTACCTTAAAAGCTAAAATTGTTGCACCGGCACAATACTACAAACACACCGCGCAAATAAATCATCATATAACCCTCGAATAAGCGCAATAAAATTATAAAGTTTCAGTTAGTTAGCAATAAACATTACAGTACAAATTGCAAGCAATAAACTTCTAAATATGAAACACAAACCGAAAATTGAGCCAAGAAAATATCTCAGAAGCACCCATAAAATAGCAAAATTCCTTCATGGTACGGTTCAAGAATGAGAACAAAATATTACGTCTCATGCCTGCAGTGAATTGCACATTGAACAAGGACATGCCTTCATCATAAAAATTCTGTACATTTTCCCTTCGATTCTCATAGTTTAATGTTTTCTTTTTTTACAATTTAAAAAAAATACACCCAGTCGAAACGAACAGTAGAGAGCAGTGAAAGACCGCAGGTCATATCGACATACCATTTTTCATCGGAAATTATTGTCAAAATATTTACTTTATCGTTAGGATAATCCGAAAAGATAAATTAAATAAAATGGGGTAAGCGGTATGGGGATACGGATACTCTATTGGCATGAAATGAATTTAGAGAAAGAAAAAATTGTAAAGGATTCAAGAAGGGTTAAAAGATTATTTCGAGTGCAATGCGGATGTTGTGTTTGCAACAAAGCTGCAATGCAAATTTTATTTAGGAAATAAAATTGTTGGGACAATGTCTGCCAGTTTTCGAATTGTAGAAATTGTAAAGTGCAAACAAGTTTCAATGGTTACTTCTTTCGTAAGGTAATGTTTAGATTTGTTGACCAGCTCTGGATAATATGATCATTTATATCGTAAAATGCATGTTCAAAAAATTGAAGTACAAGATTTGAAATCAACCGATTAATAATAAAGTTAGGGAACTTTAGAGAAATTTAGCGAAATTTAGTGAAATTTTTGAAACATTAGAAAACATTTTTTCGAAATTAGTGAAATTTACCGAAACTTAGTGAAATTTAGCGAAATATATTGAAATTTAGTGATTAAGATTAATTTATGAAACTGTTTCCCTGATTACAACTGACACTGACCTACTGACTTTAAACCTGACTGAAGGGTTTTCAAATTTAACGAGCCGTCAGAACAGTTGGAGCGTTTGCTGCGACTGAGCCCCGTACAAACCCGCACATCTATTGCGCACGTGACCCTACTTCGTCCGTCGCCCTACTCTTACCGTAAGCCTATTGCGCCCGTAAACGTCGTAAAATTCTTATGCAATGTGTACGTCTTAAAAATTGCGCATAGCGCAATTACGAAGCCCCGTACGACGTTCCTTTCAAAAGTAACACAAACTACACTTCCCACTGATCAGTGATTTTGGAATTATCATTTTCACCTATTTGTATTGATTTTACAAAAATCCAAAATGGCGGCCGACGGCCATTTTGTTAGGAGGTGGAAAGTACAACGTCTGCTTTACATTCGTTAGTACCTTTCAAACAAAAAAAAATTCATGAAATTCGGTTAAATTTTACTCGAGATATTAACAAAAAACACCACCTTCACTGTACGGCCGAGTAGCCACATATAAGCTCACTCCAAGAGACCTAGCTCACGCTCCGGTAAACCGAATTTCATAAACTTTTTTTTCCCTGATTGGTACGGTCAATACCTATCTAATAAATCAAAATCCATCTAAATCCGTTCAAATATGACTAACCTACAAGCAAAAACGGCTTGCCGCCCTGTACCTAGTTCACACCAAAGGGTCTAACTCACGAGTCGGTCATCCAATTTCCATAAACGTTTTTTTTGTGGATAGGTATTATAAATACCTTTCATTTGATGTATCACTTACAAGTGTAGCCTTTAAATGGCCAGAGAAATCTTTGGAAAACGTTAAAGCACTTATGGGGCCCCAGCTCTGGAGGGGTCGGCCCAAAATCGCCCATCTTCGAATTTAGCCTCACTATTTCAACTACCTTTCAGGGGAAAAAAAATTTTTTGAAATCGGATTTGATTTACTCAAGATATTGACGTGACAGACGGACAGACGGACAGACGGACAGACGGACAGACAAAATTTTTATTGCGGATTCGTTATCTATGAACATAGGCAAACACTTTGCCCTTACCGTCTGCTTCGAATTCCATCAATTACACACGGCATCGTAATCCTATAAGCCCCTTCGTACTTCGTACGGGGCTAAAAATCAGATTTCCCGCAATGTTTCGAAACATTTCCTGGGTTCAAATCTGTAGAGGCGTCGATAAGAGGTCCCACATTTTGATATTTAAAATAAGTGATCGGCACATATTGACCAACTTCTAGACAAAAGTATCGTTCTTCATTGCTATCTTGTATCTGCTAAAATTAGCGATTATATTAGAAAATTTGGTTGAGTTACGGTCATGGGGTGTCCTCAAAATTTGTTTGACCATGTCTTCCGAACCATTGGTCGTATTGACTTTTTATGTGTCTGAAAAAATCAGAAATTCACGTTGAGTAATGAGTAGTTCCAGTGATATGATAGTTGCGACCTTTCGTGATGTTGCCATCGACAGAATTCGCGCTATCAAATTTCTGGTGAATTTTATGAAAATAGTTATTTGTTCAACGAGGGAAGAAAAGTTGGGAATTGCATTACGAGGGTGTTATCCGAGAAAAAGCAAACTCCTACTTTTTTCTCGAGATATTCACAACGTTCTTCAAGACAAAGGCTTCTAAAGTTCAGCGGAGTGGAAGTGGAGAAAATGGCTATAGTTATTTGTTTGCCGAGGGGAGAAAAAATAGGAAATTGCAACAAGAGTTCGCTCGACTAGGAATTTCCTATTTTCTCCCAGAAGTGAACGCAACGTTTTTCATGCGTGCATATATTGTGTTTTGCCGTTTTTCATCATGAAACAAAAACATCGATTCGCCATACCATTTTCGAAAACATAAACAAAGCGACAGTACGAATGAGAAAAGTTCTATTTTCTCCCCACGTAGAGAGAAATGCTGCACTTTTCTCAGTAGAAATGTCATTGGACCAGTTGTCAAGAAAACACAATTTGCTCATGACCTATTAAGGGGAGAAAATATGGGAAAAATGCACAACGCGCACAAGAAAAATGAATCTATTTTTGGATAAATACCATCGATATAATATACTGTAGATAATGAGACACGAAGAACGAAATTTTGGAAATATAGCACACATACAAGTGCAAAAAAAAAACGAATCACAACACAAAACGAATAAGAAGAGAAAAAGGAAATTAAGAAATGCTGAGTTTCAGTTATTTTCAAATATTTGTATGACATTATTTCGCGCGCTTTCTCAAAACGTAAGTTACGTTACACATACATCCATGTGATCTTTCCGCATAGAGTTACTTTGACATTACTTATCTACCCTATATTATATCGATGAATAATACTTGAAACGTTACCATAAAATTCTGATAACGACTTATAACGCATTTTTCAATTAAATTTAACTCTTCACTGGTAAGCTGGTATAATATCCATCAATATAATTTACCGAGTCTTTTGTGTCTCTTAATCTGCCTGATTTCCACTAAGAACCAAACATCAAAATGAGAACTAACAAATGTAATTGTGTCTCGAAACTCATCCAGACATCAAATGCGAGATCAAATGAACGTCCAGAACTCTTACAATTTCCTTTGTCATTGCTCATCGTATACCATGCAAACTTTCTCTTTGTCTTCAGAGGATTCTGCCTAAGGGGACATTTCCATACACAAAATAGATTAATGCCAATAAAGCGGTCAAGAGTGGCGAAATTTTTGCAACAGATCAAAGATTGTTGAACCGCAATTTTCAGGAACAGATAAACGCAGACTACTTAATTAAACTGAACTTTTTCTTTTGAAAGACCGTTTTCATCACAATCATTTCACACACACAAAAAAAAACCTTTAATTTACCGTGTAATGAACGCTTTTTACCTGGATGGAACGATGAATACTTGTTTACCATTTAATGCTTTTTTCTTGTTTCTATCGTTTCGCCAGTAATTTTGTAGCATACACCAACGATATATCGTGAAATTTTTGCTGTACGTTTTTTTTTCCAATATCAGTAAATTTGTCTATGAAGAGAAATTCTAAAAACTTTAAAAGGATTATACATCTTCATTTCGGTCGAAAAAGGATACACTGGCAGTAGAGTTGTTACCAGTTAAAACAAAAAGAACTTTCCAAACACGACACAAAGCAGAAAAAGAAAGTTTTTTTTTTGTTGTCTGCAAAGTTTAGAAAGCAACATATTGATAATGAGGAGTACATTTTATATGTTAGAAACATCTTGCTTACTATACTATCATACACTTGCACTCTAGACAAAATTTACCGATGAATAAGTAAAATTATATTTCAATAATTTTTGAGTTTAAGCAACAACAGCACAGACATACATACACCAAAAAATTTGTTGAACGTTCTTAAAAATGTTATTTAAAATTTTAATTAAATTCTATTGAGAATTTCTCATTTTATGGTGCCGTCATAATGTATAAAATGTAATGCGAAACTTGGGCGAAAAGTTTTATAATTTTCTTCCATTTTGTATATTTATTCATAACAGATTTTTCGCTTTCTGGTGGAAATGAAATGAAATAATTATGTGTTTTTTATGCTGAGAACGAAAAGTAATGGTTTTTTGTTTTAATTCCTTGAAATGATTTTTCAGCACATAGTTATTTTGTGAAGCGAAACATTCCGTTAAACTAACAAATGGGGGAGCGATTCTTTTACACTTCCTCTCTATTTTACAGTTTTACCAACGAGAAAAAAGGCACAACGTTTTTCCGGTACTAAATCAGGACAAAAACGATTATAATCTCTGCATATTACTGTTACGTCCTTACATGACGTTTTTAGTAGACGTTTTTAGCCCCGTACGAAGTACGAAGGGGCTTATAGGATTACGATGCCGTGTGTAATTGATGGAATTCGAAGCAGACGGTAAGGGCAAAGTGTTTGCCTATGTTCATAGATGACGAATCCGCAATAAAAATTTGGGCCGTCTGTCCGTCTGTCCGTCACGTCGATATCTTGAGTAAATCAAATCCGATTTCAAAAAAAAAAAATTTTCCCTGAAAGATAGTCAAAATAGTGAGGCTAAGTTCGAAGATGGGCATATTCGGGTCGGCCCTTCGTGAGTTAGGGCCACCTAAGTGATTTAAGGTCTTTTGGTGATATTTATGGCAAAATAAACGATGGAAATGTAAATGACACGGCAAATGATAGGTATTGTCAATACCAATCCAGGAAAAAAAGTTTTTTAAAATCGGGTGAGTGGACCGTGAGTTAGGGCCTTAGAAGTGAAAAGCTACTAGGGCCCTATGTGTATTTTACATATAACTCGAGTAAATTTCATCCGTTTTTCGTAATTTTTGTTTCACTTGGAAGGTAATCAAAGGCCGAATAGAATGTTGTTGAAAAAAAAAAATTAAATTTGGGTCCTCGGACTAAGGCCGCTACTAGGGCCCTATGTGTATTTTACATTGAACTCGAGTAAATTTCATTCGTTTTTCGTAATTTTTGTGTCATTTGGAAGATAATCAAAGGCCGAATAGAATGTTGTTGAAAAAAAAATTAAATTTGGGTCCGTGGACTAAGGCCACTACTAGGGCCCTATGTGTATTTTACATTGAACTCGAGTAAATTTCATTCGTTTTTCGTAATTTTTGTGTCATTTGGAAGGTAATCAAAGGCCGAATAGAATGTTGTTGAAAAAAAAATTAAATTTGGGTCCTTGGACTAAGGCCACTACTAGGGCCCTATGTGTATTTTACATAGAACTCAAGTAAATTTCATTCGTTTTTCGTAATTTTTGTGTCATTTGGAAGGTAATCAAAGGCCGAATAGAATGTTGTTGAAAAAAAATTAAATTTGCGTCCTCGGACTAAGGCCGCTAGTAGGGCCCTATGCGTATTTTACATATAACTCGAGCAAATTTCATCCGTTTTTCGTAATTTTTGTTTCATTTGGAAGGTAATCAAAGGCCGAATAGAATGTTGTTGAAAAAAAATAAATTTGGGTCCTCGGACTAAGGCCGCTACTAGGGCCCTATGTGTATTTTACAGAGAACTCGAGTAAATTTCATTCGTTTTTCGTAATTTTTGTTTCATTTGGAAGGTAATCGAATGCCGAATAGAATGTAGTTGAAAAAAATTTTAAATTTGGGTCCTCGGACTGAGGCCGATACTAGGCCCTTCAAAAAAATAAAATTTAGGGCGATTTGAAATTTTTGTTTCATTTGAAAGGAACGTCGTACGGGGCTTCGTAATTGCGCTATGCGCAATTTCTAAGATGTACACATTCCATAATAATTTTACTTTAACTACATTAACCGGCGCAATAGGTTTACGGTCAAAGTAGGGTGACAGACGCAGTAGGGTCACGTACGCAATAGATATACGGGTTTGTACGGGGCTCAGTCGCAGCAAACGCTCCGACTGTTCTGATGGCTCGTTTTTTAAACAACACCAACAAATGGGACAAATAATAGAAATGGTACTTCTTGTGTGAAACTTACCGATCCGAGACGGAGCTAAGGTCGGTAAGCACACAAGAATCTATTTTCATCATTTAGGTATTTTAAAGATAGACAGATATGTTGAATTTAACTCTCTGAGGATCTAAGGATATCTATAGAAGACCTGCACCGATACCTGTCAATACACATGTAATAGTATATTACTGTACAAGGGAAGGAATGTGATATTTCGTATTCAGACGAGTAAAAGTGTCCGAGGTACTTTTACTCATCGTGATACGAAATATCAAATTCCTTCCCGATTGTAGTATGACGTTTTCCATTACGGAGGAGGGAAATAGTTTTTCCTTGGGACGGAAAGTCCATTTTCCCTACCTAGTAAAGGAAAATTAATAATAAAACTAACAGAAATATTACAATAGCGAGAAGTTGAAAAAAATTAATTTTGTATCTCACACGGAGTCCTTTTTTGGTAAGTGGAAATCAAGCCTTCTATTGTTGCCTTATGCGAACGACAGTTTTCGATATAAAATGTGGATGGTGACGATACTTTGTGGAATTTTTGGAAAAATGAAATGGAATTTGTGGAATGAAATGGAAAAATTTAAAATTTCGATTGGAAATTAAAGTGAATATTTAGGATTTTTGTGTTGACGAATATTTGGCTGACCTTGACTCCGCTTGAATCTTCTTCTTAATGTTTTATTTGCATCAGTCAAAAACTCTCAAAAGAGTAAAAGTGACGCAAGTCCCTGTGCATACTTCCAAAACAACTGATATCGCTGGATGTGACGCATTCTGCGCTTGTACGCAAAAACTGTAACAGCAAAAATTTGACCAAAGAAATTCTAGAAACAAAATTTTACCAAAAAAATTTTGCGTCACAAAGGGGCAGATGATTCGGACGTATTAGGACGTATTCTTGCCTATTTTAAAAAATTTCTTTAAAGTACTTTCCTCAACATCTGCCACTTGTGACGCAAAATTTTTTTGGTAAAATTCTGTTTCTAGAATTTCTTTGGTCAAATTTTTCCTGTTACAGTTTTTGCGTACAAGCGCAGAATGCGTCACCTCCAGCGATATCAGTTGTTTTGGAAGTATGCACAGGGACTTGCGTCACTTTTACTCTTTTGAGAGTTTTTGACTGATATCAGTTCTTTTGGAAGAATTAGTAGATTGAAAAATTTGAAAAATTTGAAAAATTTAAAAAATATAAAAAAATTGACAAATTTGAAAAAAATTTGAAAAAATTTAGAAAATTTTGAAAATTAAAAAAAAAATTAAAAATTTTAAAAAAATTTAAAAAATTTAAAAAAATTTGGAAAATTTGAACATTTTTAAAAAAATTGAAAAATTTGGAAAATTTTTAAAAAAATTAAAAAATTATGAAAAATTTTAAAAATTTTAAAAATTATGAATAATTTAAAAAATTCTAAATTTAGGAAAAAAAAATTGAGGCGATCAGAGCTTACCAAAAGCGAACAAATTTGTTCCCATCCACACACACACACTTAAAGGTGTTCTTATATGGGCCTATATGGGAACTTCGAGGAGCCCTAGCTCCGAAACGAGGCCGGTTCCCCCAAATTTTTTTTTCTGAAATGTCTTAGAATGACGACTAGAATCTACTCCCAAAATTTCAACAAAATCTAAAGAAGACTTTAGAAGATAGGAAACACGGACGGACGGACGGACGGACTAACAAAGTAACGTAGGATTTTTTCATTTCGTTTAAAGTACTGAAATTGACCAAAATGTATGGAAATGGGGCTTCTTGGAAGATTTTTTGCGTGGCCAAATTTTAAGCTGCAAGAACGTGTGATAGCTCGTTGAACTCGTACGGACGCCTAGTTTTTTTTAATGGTAATTTGGAGTCATTTGTATTTGAATTGTGGAACTTCAATATTTGCTGTATATATGGTTCTGCGTCTACGACAAAAAATTTTTTTTTTTAATTTTTTCTAGTAATAGGACTTGCGTCACGGGCCCATGATTTTTGTTTTGATATTATCATCACTGAATTCTGGAATTAAATAGTGACTGAAATAATCTAGAACTTAGAGTGGAATAATTTTCGGAATTGTTAGTACTGATTTTATGATTCTGTAATTGATTCGAAAAAATCTATTTGCGTTTACGTTCATCCCACTATGTATCGAAAAGCAAACTCTGTTGGATCTCTACTACAAAATAGCAACATGTATCAGCGTATCGAATAGTCTCTAACATGGCTCATAAATCAAATAAGCGTGTCCCGGAGTCCGTCATTTTGCATTCAACACCTACAATCGTTTTCCGAATGGTCGTTCACACGAAAATTAGCCAACTTTTGTTAAACGAGTTACGCATACCTCAATTATTTTGAATTCATGATACGTATAGGTGGTCTGCATCGGGTCCAGTAACACTTCATCGTAAATAAAGGTAAGAAAAAAAAACGTCCGTTGTGCATTTCGAAGAGAGAGAAAAAATGTGTAAAGTTCTAGCTAAAAAATAAGATTTACAACTTATTCGCACGAAGGACGTATCAAATTATGAACAAAATAAAATTTTGACACGCATCGTTAGAAAGGCGAAAAGGACACCCCGACGATGGTACATTATCGTCTCATGCACACACAAAAAATAAAAAAATAAAATTCTAAGACAAAGTGCGAACAGGTATTATCGTTTAAGAAACGTGTGCATAAAGTGTCGTCTCTTCGTTTCCATTGTTATGTTGTTTTTTTACTCACAATGTTTCATTCAGTCCATCAATTGTAGTTAGTCTCTCAGTTTATTTTTATTTTACTTTTTTTTTGCTGAATTATTTTCTCTATTGGAGGTCCTTTTGTATTCCGATGCGTTATAAGTTTGACTAAATGTATTTCGGCTTGACATGGAACGTAACGAGACGAAGTTCATATGATATAATAACATCCCACGTCAGAAATGATTTTATTTAAAGAAATATAAAAAGCGATAGCAGCAGCAGCGAAAAAAAAGTGGATAAAAAACCGAACATTTTGTTGATGAATCTAAAGTGCTCGGTAAATATTTATATCTGTTGGAAAAATTGTTATATATAAACCTTGGCAGTTTAAGCTGCTTTTTATTTGAAGTTTTTGGTTGTCTGTACGTTTTTATTTGCATTGGAGGACCAAACCTGAAAAATGAATGACATGCATACGTGAACGTTAAGCGCCACATGCGCCTGAATTTAAACCGACTCTATTTGTTTTAGGTTCGGGTTTTTTTTTCTGTGTTTAAAAAACAAATAGAAAATATTTGTCTAACTTTTATGCCTCATAAAAATGGCATAAAATTGTTTAAAAATATTTTTATTTCCTGTTTTTATGTTCTATTTGGTTAAGAGACCCTTAAGGATGCTGGATGTTGTTTTTAGACGGAAAATTTGCCGACTAATCTACAGAGTATTAACTTACATACGCTTAGTTGCAGAACGTTTTATAGAGTGACTTTTCAACGGATCAAATATTGAGTATAAAAGCATCCATCAATAATATATACAGCAGGAATGTAGCGCATACCTTGAGTGTATAAGATGCCTTACGTTTATTGGTTTTGTGTTACCTTAACTGTAATATAAGCTATGGTAAAGTGAATAACTGAATAACGAAAACTTTATAGAAAAAAAAGAATTTCTCTCGTTCTTTTCGAAAAAAATCTTAACTAAATTACAACACGCTGTACGTGTATCGATATAGAATAAATTCACCACAAATTCACCTCAAAGTAGAGTCTCGATTGTTTTCGTGTATACGGTGTTAAAAGAGCGTATAAAAACAGTGGAAAAAACCAGTTAATTTAACTGATCTCGATGGGTGATATGTCAAAATTTCGACTATCTTATAACACTTTATTTGCATTACTTCAGTGTTTATTAGTATATTACTTCCGAGGTTCCAAGTTGTGTATTTGATAAGTGGGTTGTTATAGTTCGACCCGAAGGGGTCTGAACAACTTGGAACCTCGTAAGTACAATGGTTTACGTAATTAGGCAATGTAAATGAAAATGAAACATGCCGTAATACGTAAAAAACTTTAATTAAGACGTGTCAATCCATTTCCATTGTTTACATTTTTATCGACACTTCATTACCGACACTCGGTGATAAAACGTTTTTTGCATGGAAAAAATACGATTTTCCTTAACATTTTGATCAAATATTTTCAATAGAGTTGGGGGGTTTCGAAAGAAGTTGCAGATATGAGTATGAAAATAGACTTTGTGTACTTTAAATGCCACAAATGTATTTTTTTTAAATTAAATAAATTAAATTTTAAAAACACAACTGTTGCACAAGAATCAGATATTTTTTTTCAACATAACACTACTCTTTATCGAAATACGATCATAATTCGACGCTTTTCGTCACTCACTCTAATGATGAAATGTGCGTTTTTTCGGTACTGCTCACACCAAGATGGCCGCGTCCGAAAAAGTAACTTTTACGGCCGTTGATTGCGTCTGTAAAAGTAACTTTTTCGGACGCAAAAGATGATTCTTAGAATTTCAAAGTTTCAATTTCAACGTTTATTCTCGCAAATTATAATACAGCGTACACAAAGTCAAGCATTTGTCCAACCACCGAATCGACTGCAGCAGTGTCGACAGAAATTATGTTGCTCGCACAAGATGTGGACGCATCACTTGCATCAACTGAACTGATTTTTTAGGTAAAAGGTTCCGAATTACTATCTCAGCCTCCATCTCAATATCGAAAAAGTCGTCTTCGGTCTCGGATCCTCTCATTTTGCTTTTTTTTGCAACACTAAATTATTTTACGTAGTCTTGAGTCGACACTCAAAATTGAACTAGAATGTTCACGCGTCGTTTACGATTATTTGGTTTCTGTGCAACATTGACATTTACATTTTTTTCTCATTATGATCGTCAGGCGCAAAAAACGTAGTTCGTAACTCGTAACGAAAAATACTATTTTATCGTTCTTTTCGAAAAAAATCTTAACTAAATTAGAACACGCTGTACGTGTATCGTTATAGAATAAATTCACCACAAATTCACCTCCCGATTGTTTTCGTGTATTTGCATTACTTCACTGTTTATACAACTGTTTATATATGTAAATAAGACGTGTCAATCCATTTCCATTGTTTACATTTTTATCGACACTTCATTACCGACACTCGGTGATAAGAACGTTTTTTGCATGGAGAAAATACGATTTTCCTTAACATTTTGATCAAATATTTGCAATTGTGTCTGAAATAGTTGATACATTTGATGCTACCTAACCGAAATATGAGTCATTTGGTCCGTTTTATTTATAATACGAATTAAATAAATCACAAAAAACATAATTTCTCCATACAAATTGAGCCGTTTTATTACCGCTAAACACTTGAAATTTCAATAAAAATGTTAACAATGGAAATTTGATTGACTTGCCTTGTTTAGTTGTTTATACAACCGAGAGTGTGACAATACACATCGTGTGCCTAAAAAAGCATATATCATCGAGTTGCATAAAACATTTTTCGCAATAAAGTCATAGGAAGGTCCAACTTTTCGTCACTTGTTGCGAAAAGTTTATTACGTATCTGCTTCTAAATTTTCGGTTTGACTCGTAGTAACGTATCCAATGAGTCAAAAAAATTTATTCGGAATATTCATTTCTGAAGCACGTTTTTATCGATACGAGCATATTATTAAGCATAATAAACAACAGTTTTTATTACAAAGGCCTCGATAAGTGTGTCATTTTTACACTTATTGAGATTGAAGTATGAAAACGTTTATAATGGTTGTGATGAACTAAACCACCGCCGCGCCGAGACAGCATTTTGTCGTATATGTATGAAGGAGAAATATTATACGACATAATATGTGGGACATATATACGAAAAATTTGATCAAAGAACCTGTGTTGGTAACATTGACTTTGAGCTTGTTCCATGTCAAAATTGTATAAGACTATGCAGCGCCTACAGCGCAACACAACACCATCGTCTAATAAAATTTTGACATACAACGCATACAACTAGCTCAAATTCAGTGTTACCAACAAAGGTTCTTTTGTCCCACGAATATTCAACTTTGTCTCATATCTTTTCTTCATATATGACTTTGTCCCTGGACCTCAAGTGGCGCCACGTAGTGAAATAACGATAACTATCTAGCCAAACATGCTGGATAATAGGTCTAGCAAACAATAGCCCAATTCCCGTCAGCATTTAACGGATCTGATAACTTTATTGTGAATTCGGTAAAATTTATCGTAGCGCCAACAGACGTTGATTGAGCAATCCCAATATACCCTAACCTAACATTTAGTTTAGGTATGCTGTGTATAAGGTTTCGTTCAATCTAGTTTGTTGTAAATAATATTCTGAATCCGTCGTTCTTCGAATAAACACATCTTTTTATAACTCAGGCATTTCAATTCGGAATACCCGAAACCAGTAAAACCAACAAAATTTAACTGACAGTAGGTAAATTTAGCAGCGCTGACAGGAATCAAGCTAATGCTATATGTAAATTGTTTCCGTAATATTACCGGTTTAGCAACAAAATCACAACATATTTTGAATATTTCTTGTCGCGAAGGTCTCAGTTTGAAAACAGTCATTTAAGCGATAACAGTTCAAAATGGACACAAAAACAGAAGAAACAAGTGAAACGCGTCGTGTAGCGAAAGCAGCGATTTTTATTTTGTTTTGTGTTTTATTGGAAAGATACAGCACGGCTGGAATTTCATGTATGCTTCGCAATTAAGGACCATCATCAACTTAAACGTGAAATACGACACGAATGGTATCATTCATAAATAATGTCAGCTTTTTTCAGTGCTGCCAACAGATTAAAATCATTATTACCTCGCTAAATTTGCGTTCTCGAGAGTGTATTGTCTGCTCTATCCCCAATTGGACGGTTTATTTGGGAGGTATATCACATATTTGACTCACGGAAATGAATATTTATAGAGTTAAAAACGATTTAAAACTGCGCTGGCAGCACTGAAAAAAGCAGACGTCATTTATGAATGATCCCAAAGTGGCTGTAGTTTTCTTGTGGATTTGACGCTATTTTAACCGCACAAGTAACCTGTAACCATTTGTTGATTTTCAGCGATTCTTTTCCTATTCTTCAATCAAAAGATTGGATTTGATGTACACGAATCAACGGCTGGATACCACACATACGAATGCTTATTGTATCTGTTTCCTGTTATCGGTGGAATCATTGCTGACAGCTGGTTGGGACGATATAGGACAATGGTTTGCATGTCCATAATAGTCGCGATTGGTTCCCTAATAGTTGCTGTCGGTGTTATTGATGCTTTCAACCTTCCCATTAAGTAAACGATTTAACGATGACAATTACTTTGACAAATAATTTAAAAGTTCGTGTCGCACTTCAGAGTGTTTAGTGTAATTGGTCTATTGGTGCTAACTTTCGGCGACGCATGTCTTGTAACATTAGTGCCTACGTTCGGCGCAGAGCAGTACAAATCCACCGAGGTCAAAAGCATTGATTGGTTCTTCTCCTTATTCTATATCATGTACAACTGTGGCAGCATAGTTTCTCGCTTTATTTCACCAATTCTTCGAGAAGATGTGAAGTGTTTCGGGAATGATGACTGTTTCCCATTGGCTTTCGGTTTACCAGCAATTTTAATGTCAATTGTGACTGTGCTGATCATGATTTCCAATCGATTCTCCGAAGCCAAACAGACCCAAGGCACCACTGTCATGAACGTATTAGCTTGCATTAAGGTAAAATTGTATTTGGCATACACGAAATAATTGTTGATGGTTCGTTTTGTGTGTAGCATGCAATCGTTATGAAGTTCAAATTGAGAAAGAATCCTCCGGCGAAAAATCTTCATTTGCTTGACTATTCGGAAGAGAAGTACGGAACTGAGCTGGTGCGCGATACTCAAATCATATCGAAAGTGATCGTTCTTTATCTTCCAATAATCATTTTCTGGGCACTATTTTACCAGCAAGGATCGCGATGGGTTTATCAGGCAACGAGAATGAATGGCGATCTGGGATTTTACACCATCAAAGCTGACCAGTTTAATGTTGTTAATCCACTCTTTGTCATAGCGTTGATTCCAGTGTTTGAACATATTCTGTATCCGTTGCTATCTAAAGTTGCAGTGACAACTGCTTTGCAGAAAGCCACCTTGGGAGGAGTTGTCGGAGGTGTGTCTTTCCTTGTATCGGCAATCGTTGAATTGCAACTGGAAGACAAATATCTGCACATGACTTGGTTAATTCCTCAATATTTGTTAATGGCATCGGCTGAAGTTCTGGTCACAGTGCCACTAATGAATTTCTCGTACTCAGAAGCGCCGGAGAGCATGAAAACGATTTTACAGGCGCTCTTCTTTTTATCAGCCGGACTGGGAAATCTATTTGTTGTTATTGTGGCGGGAACAAAGTTCATTGAATCGCAATTTTATGAATTTGTCATTTATGCCGTACTGATGTTCGCCGACATAATAGTCTTTGGCATGTTAGCCAGAAGATACAAATCATCTGTGCAACCGAACAGTGAAGAGCTAATCGAAAACAGCAAATTCAATCAGGAATCTTATCAAACGAGGTTATAAAATAGAAAGAAAGTGTTAGCTGTACAAATTTTGTAAAACATTTCATTATTTTTAGTTTTTATTTAAACTTGCATACACAATAGAATTTTTATGTTTTAAGCCATTAATTTCAGTCGTAAAAATGTTAAATTATCATCAAAATTTTCATCATCCGGCTTTACCATGACATGTCTTCGATTTGCCTTTGTTATTGTTTCTATGTTTTGTTAAATAAATCTATGTACTAATAAGACTCACTGCAATCTGACAGCATATCGAGGGGGCCACAGAACATTCTGTGACGATGAATGGTGTGCAGAATGTCTCAAAGGTTTCTGATGGAGTTCGATGTCCTGATTATGAAAAGTTCGGGTGCCAGGCTGGAATCCTCATCGGAGGAGGAAGTTCAGGATGCAGCGCTTCCGTTTTTGGCCTTTTTGGTCATATGGAAATGGAACCAAAAATTTCGTGATTTTGTTAACGAAAACGACGGATAATTGAATTTCCTACATTCGTGAACTTTTTCCGAAATTTTAGACAACATAGGATGGCCCAAAAACGTCTCCAAAGTCAAGATTTAAAATTTGAAAACATCGATTTTTCAATGATTTTTCCCCACAAGGGATAAAAAGTGTGAATTTTGTCGTTGCGAGGTGAAGCCGAGGTCATTAAACACACGAAAACGAGACGTTTCATTTTTATCCCGAGTTATGTAATAATGTATTTTATCAGTCAAAAAACCCTTAAAGGGTAAATGTGACGCAAGTCCTTTATCTTACTTACAAAATAACTGATATCGTTGAGGGTGACGCATTGTGCGTCGTACGCAAAAGTTTTATCAACAAAAAAAATTGACTCAAACAATTTGTGAAAGAAAATTTTACTTCAAGAAATCTGCGTCACAAGTGACAGATGATTCGGTTTTCTTTCGTTTAAATTCTTTCAGTACATTTTTCAACCATTTTCCTAACAATACGTTCCTCAACATCTGCCACTTGTGACAGAATTTGCAAAATTTTCTTTCACAAATTTTTTGAGTCAATTTTTTGTTGATAAAACTTTTACGTACGACGCACAATGCGTCAACCTCAGCGATATCAGTTATTTTGTGAGTAAGATAAAGGACTTGCGGCACATTTACCCTTTAAGGGTTTTTTGACTGATATCACCACCACTTTTGTAAGTATGTCATTTCGACAACATCAAAAACCTTACGGAAATTAAAAAATTCTAGAGAAATCAGTCTGAATCCCAAAATCTAGAAACCAATCTTGGAACACCTCACTTATATCGAAAATAACCCAAATCCATCGAAAAATCCGATGGAAGTTAGGAAGTGCCAGAGGAATCATCTGTCATCCCAAAATTTAGGAACCAACCTTGGAACACCTCACTCATGTGAGGAATATGGTGTCTATTGTCTATTGTCTTGCGCATATGAAGATCCTGGATCGAAAAAAAATTGTCTTTGATTCAGAGAAATCGACACATTATTTGTTGCGGTTCTAGTGAACAACGATGTTATGGTTCGATTTTGATTTGACCAATCAATGATGTCAAGAATTCTACTCAATACATTGAAACCACTTTAGTTGGGGATGCTGTCCCCTGAACTTCTTGTTCAAAACTGATTTTATTTTGCTCTTAGACACAATTCTGACTCACTATTTTCTCGGTTTTCTTCGATCCATTTCAGTCCATTCGCCTTCTTGATTTCTTAGCAAAACAATTCATACAATCCTCGACAAATGAAGTAAAATTTGGAGTACCCGATATTCTGGGAATGTTGCTCAAATTGCCTTAGACGAATTATATATAGACTGGAAATTACGAACAAAATTACGTAAAAATTGTGTCCCCGACATGAAAAACGAAGTATTTGATAGTGTGAGAATTGGTGGGCAAATTACCGCGAATAATTCGAATTTTTTTAATTCACAAATCTGTTGAATTTAAAATAAAATAGAATATTGGAACAATTACCTTGGGGATGAAGTTGGAAACTTTCAGAGACCGGAATTGTACGAAAAATGAGTGATTTATTCCAATGAATTAATAAATACGCGAAAGGTCTTCGTGAAAAAAATCTTTTCGAATTCACTCAGTTTTGACACAATTCATAAAAAATCACTTGAAAGCTGCGCGTCGGCGCGCTTTTATTTTTCCGGTAAATTAATGATAAATTGTCCCGAGTATTAAACAACAACAAAACTTCACACTCGCGATACTGAATTTTCAAAATACTAAACTGACAACTACCAAAAATGTCAACGCCTACATGTGTTGGTGCAAAATTCTTCGTAAAATTGTACGAAATCTGCATCTTATAGGATCATCTTCAAGTTACGGTACTTTCAAACGTAACCTCAGATAATTTTCGTTATTTTATTTAATTCAAAATTATATGTCAAAATTGACAAATTGACAAATTTTGAAATCCTCTGTAAAAAAGAAAACGAAGAACAGGCGGCGGTTCAAAATCTTTCGTTCAAATGACATTATTCTTAACGTGGATGGCAGTTCTTAACGTGGATGGCATTTCAAACGGCCTTGAAGATGAATTTGTTGGGATCAAAAGTTGGTCTTTTCCATCTGTGAAAGTGACGTTTTAAACGTCAAACTAAAAAAATATGAAAAGTGGTACCAAAGTCGTTAATTTTTCTTAAAGAAAATTTCTTCAATTCTTCATCTTCTTTTGCTGAAGTAGAATTGAAGAAAAATTAACGACTTTGGGACCAGTTTTCATATTTTTTTAGTTTGACGTTTGAAACGTCACTTTGACAGATGTAAAAGACCGACTTTTGATACCAACAGACTCCTATGCAAAATGATGTTGGGGACACATTTTAGCGTACGAAATACCCGTCGAATCAAGTCGCTATTAATAACTAGGAGAAAATTTTTTACTGAAAGTGAAAAAAAAATCCTTGAACTAAGCATTAAAGGTGTGGTGGATGCTACTCTTTCGAAACGCAGAGAGGAAATGTCTGATGTAAAAACAAAAAACGTTGTGTCTGAGAAACATCACATACAATATTCCCATGGAATGCATTCGAATATAAAATAGAGTTAGACTCGATCGTAAAATTTGTTTTAGTCGAAAAATTGTCGCTGAAAGTACGGGCTCATAACACTCATTCGACAAAAACACAACGAAACACATCAAAGAGGATGTATGCTCTGAAAATAAATTTCGTAAATTCTATTCCATTCAGTGCGTCAAACACAAACAAAAAAAAAATCGTAAAATGCCGCAATTAGACTCGCACGATGCTTTGCAAAAGAGGTCCTGTCCTTTTGATCACAAAGAGCTCTTTGCTGTGTTATAATAGAGTTTAGTTCTTTCTTTGTATTCGCAAACATGGGTAATAAACAGATTTGATACAGTCAGGTGGTCTCCTGTCTATTTGGAATAGAATTTTAACTTTAGCCGAAGCGAACTTTTCAATTTATTATGTTTTGCAAACATTTTGTTATTTATGTGCTAAGCGTATGTAGCCCACAATATTTTAAATTTAGTTACCATCGGGTACTTTGACTATTTTGCCGGTCATAAAGGAAACAAAGAAGATATTTGGAAAATTTTAGATGTTACCTATTATCTAAGCACATGAATGCTTAGCCAGCCAGCGATACGATTGGATTAATATTTTGTGATTTTTTATCTACAAATCGACCAATTGAACAATAAGTAAATAAAAATAGAGTCGAAGGGATGTACAGTCGGCGACTTTCAAATAAATGACTCGTTTTGTTATAACTGTTTCTCAGCTGTTGACAATGCTTGTTTACACGGGTGATCAATGTAAAGCGTAGTATGCGCGTAGTAACGGTAAAACCGTTTAAAGACGTAAAATCATATTTGTTCTTATGAGCTGAAAACCAGCTGAAACGAAATACGTCATTTAATTCAAAGTCGCCGACTGTAGAGGTTCCAATTACTCAAGTTATACCGCAGGCCTCTCACACCTCCTTATTTCCTTATTTTTCCTTATTTTTATAAAACCTCCTTATTCCTCCTTATTTTATTAAAAAATCCTTATTTTCCTTATTTTTCGCAAATTTCATCGACGGAATCAAAATTAAGAAAAAAAATTCGCTGCGCAGCAAAAATGACAATTTTTACTATTTAACACAAAGAACTCTAATAAAAAGGTGGTGTCGTAGCTCATGATCGTTCCAACACGACTGGCTTAACATTATATTTTTGTGGTTCCACGCCACCTCTCGGCTCGAGAGTCTCGAGTAGTACTATTTGATTTAACGTATAAATCACCCTTAACATTTTCTCAGACATGCGTCCTTATTACAAACAATTCAAGGTTTTAGCCTTATTTACACTTACTTCTTTCAAATTTATACGTTTATACTTTCACCAATTTATTATTTCGAAATTCGAACGGGAAAGAACAGCTTTTGCAGTTAACGAGATCAAAATCTAATACAGCAAGTTTTTAAACTTGAAGGTGGGGTCAAGTAAGAATTCCCGCCGTAAGTACGTTTTAAATTTCAAAAATTTTGTCGTCAAAATAGGTACGTCAAAATAGTCAGTGATGCGTTTGATTTTGTATTTTGAAGCGCACTTACAGTGATAATTGGTAAGAGGGCGTACAGAAATTGTATTTGTTTCACTGGCGTTAACTTTTTTCGCTCAGTTGAATCTGTCAAAGTTAAGTGTGAGGTTAGATTCTTCACGGCCTATTTTGTTCGTGAAGAATTAACTTGTCAGTGAAACTCGACATTTTTGATGTAAAAACGTGTTTGGTTTTCGTATTGATGCAAAATAATTATTTTTGAGTGGTGACATTGTGTTTAATTAATTAAAATCAATGAAATAATTTGTGTTTATGTGGCCGCTGTTCTTGTCAAAAGTTCGCTTCTTTAACTGAGCGTATTAACCGAGCGACGAAAAAATAGATTTTCTGTAAGAATCTAATTCAAGCCTTAAACGCGCCCAAAATATTCAAATTTTCATTGTGCTAAAAGTGAATTTTACGATACAACTTTACAAAAACGATACGTCAAAACAAACAATAATGAGTTTTATTTTAAAGTTGAGGCTGTATTGTGGCTGTATTTTCGAAAAATGTCTCCTCATTTTTCCTTAATTCCAATAAACAATTTGCTTATTTCTCCTTTTTTTTGTGCTAAAACCTCCTTAATTCCTTAATAAGGAGTCCAAATTTAGAGTGAGAGGCCTGTTATAACGACAGTTTTTGAGCAAAAAAAAACTACTAAATTCAATGCAGAAACAGAATATGTCGCATTCGTGAATTGTAAGGAAAATGAAATTTATTCAAATTGTGTGAAGATGTCCAAAAGAAGGTTGTGTTGTCATAATATTGTAAGCCTATTCGAAACAAAGCCTAAAGTCTCTAAAGTGACACGTCCCGTTTCTGTATTAAATTTCTGGGCATAATGAGCATTATGTTTATTTGCTTGCGGCCAGAAAACGACTCATTACCGTCTAGCTTAGAACTAGTTCTTCGCATTTTCTGGCCGCAAGCAAACAAAATACTGTGCTGTCCTACTGGGACGTTTTGTTTCTACTCGTGGAATACATTCCTCGTTCGACTCGAAACACAAGATGAGGCGACATAACTACACGGTTAATATCGTCAGGAACGATATTATCGTTTTTTTGGACGGTACTATCGTCTAAAAACGATATTATCGTTTTTTAGACGATAGTATCGTTTTTTAGACGATAGTATCGTCCAAAAAAACGATAATATCGTTCCTGACGATATTGACGGTGTGGAAATGTCCCGCCACCGAAACACAACTTTCCACACGCCTCAACAAAAAATGTCCCAACAAGACGCAGTGATGTGGTGCTTACCAACCTTCGATTAGGATCGACTTGTTTAAAGCAAGAAGCATCACATGCTTTTTAACGATATGTCACTCAAAATTTCATATACGTTTAACACAGCCGAATGGCTTTAGTAATGTCCTCGGTCTTGTCGCTTTCTGGCTGTACTGGATTTTTATTTATAAGAAACTAAATCTTTGTCGGTTGAATAGAATAAATGGACGAAAATGTTGGTCTACCGCACAAGGAAGTTTTCTTCATCAGATGACTGCAACAAGGAAACGTGAGATTTACGTTTCGGTGTTCCAAGAACTTTTTTTTCTATTAAACTCTTCTTATTAATCTTAAGTTTATAAATTTCTAAGTGTTACCCTCTGCGTTCATTATCGAGTCCGATTACTTCATCAGCTCCTTGTTTCACAGTGCGATATGCCGAGATGCAAACTAATGACTTCTGGTGCTTACTGAGGTGTTACAAATTAATTAAACTTAAACTCATTACTCAAATCTGTAACAGATTCAGTTTACATCAGATTATCCATAAAAAAATACGAAAGAAAGCACTTCATCTTGCGATGGCTTCTTGCTGTTTCTACTCTCATAGTTCGCAGGGGGTTGATTGTATTTTTATGTTTTCTATTCCTTTTACAATATATTTTCTGATACGCGTAAAGAGAACCAAGAATAACGAGATATAAAAAAAAACCGTATGGTTCGAGGTATGGTTCATAATAAAAAATGGAAAATGGAATTTCAGAAATATTTTCGAGATATCAGACTATATGTCTGTGTTGAGTGTATGTATACATTGAACTGTAGCCCCCGTGTAAATGGTGTGTGATACGTTACGCTATAAATGCGTGTCTTCTGTTAGACGAAAGGAATAAAAACAACAACAACAATCGATTCGACACACCCTCTGACGATAAAGAATTATTATTGGAAACGTATTTTTATTGAAACGAAAAAAAAAATCGTCTGAGACTTCCGTGGTTCCTATATGTACGCATTTATATTCGTATCACAATGAGGTGAACATTGAACGTCTAATAATATCGTTATTTGAAAGAGTATGTTCTATATACCATTAAGATACCCATCGTTCATTCATTCTAATTCGTGCTGCAAATGTGTACATGGGGTAATGTGGTTACATACATAAATTTGTACCATTAAATACGTAAAATGTAACGACGAAAAAGGATTTTGGAAAATGTTATGATTAACAACTAAATAATTTACCTTCCACATTTCACATAAAACGTTATCGTTTCTACATTCCTTTTCAACTTTATTTTAATTTATAATTTAATCTACTGTACAGGTCCAATAAATACACACGATATACGAATCATTCCAAGAAATCAAATAAATTAGTTCTTCCTTTAAAGCTTCTCCTGCTGTGAATAGCGATGTAAAATCGTGTTTATGAGTGCAGTGTTGTGAGGATTGTGTGAGGTATATAAATTCATTTTAATCTGGGAAAACATTAGAATATGTTTTACTAGAGCTTTACTCCTGCGGTAAAATGTCTATGGGGGTAAAGGTAGTCATACAAGTTCAACTCTTAATTAAATATTTAACTCGAAAATATTTTCAGAAAACATTTTTGTATCGGAATTAGAGTGTTTTATAGGGAAGATGTGAAAATGGTCAAATGATAAAGGATCTTGGTTCCAACAGAGAATTTCTTTTAGAAAATAGTGGAGCCAACGAAGGATTTTTACAGCCTACCAACTAAACAACCAATTCATCTACAAAAGTAAAATCTTTTGCACTTAACATATTACTTAGCAACCAACTACCGACCGATGGAAATGTCTTTTCTTTCGTTATTATTAACTAGGGATTGTGCAATTTAAATAAAAAAGTTTGTTTTCTCGTTGACTCAGAGTTTTTTCATTTAAGAAGAAATTTTTTTTTTTAAAAGTCCCTTAATAACTAGCTTGAGGCGAAGCCGAGTTCATAATGTAACAGTAGATTATTAGCCTCTGTCTAAAATGTTTATTTTGACGATGTACATAATCCAAATACGCTATTTTTTCTGCCGAGAACAGATATATCGAGACAAACTTTGTCCTAAAGGTATAACAACGAGATTACCGTTCTAGGCAGAAATGGCGATTTATGCAACAAAAGTTGCGAAATGATGTTGTTTTTATCTTACTTACTTTACTTTACCGGCGCTACAGCCACTTGTGGGCCTTGGCCTGGTCGAGAATCCGGTTCCAGCGTGCCCGGTCATTCGCTGCACTTTGCCAACCTCTTATTCCCAGCGCCCGAAGTTCTGATTCGACGCCATCTATCCATCGCATTTTAGGGCGTCCTACTCCTCTTCGCCCTTCTGGATCATTTCGGAATAACATTGAGGGGGCTCTGTTCCTGTCCATGCGTGCTACATGTCCTGCCCACCTCAACCGTTGGACTTTCACCACTGCCACAATATCCGGCTCGCCAAAATCACGTTTCAATTCAAAGTTGTATCGTCGCCGCCACCTTTCGCCTTCACGCATCGCTCCGAAAGTAGTACGAAGGACCTTACGCTCGAACGTTAGGAGCAACTGTTCATCACTTCTCTTCACCGTCCAAGATTCGCATCCATAGATCAGAACTGGACGAATGAGCGTTTTGTAAACTTGGCACTTCGTTTTCTTCGATATCAACTTTGAGCGTAAATGTTTGATTAGACCGTAATAGCATCTGCTTGCCGCCATGATTCGTCTTTGGATTTCAGGTGTATTATCGCCATCCGAACGAATCAGCGCTCCAAGGTAGATGAATTCTTCGACTACCTCGAGGTTGTACTCTCCAATGCTTATCACGTCCCCTTGTTGATTGGCAACCGTATTGGGCTCGGCCTTCATGCACTTGGTTTTCGATTCGTTGATCATCAAACCCATTCTCTCCGCTTGGATTTTCAGATTTGTGAAAGTGTCTACCGCTGCTGCATGTGTACGACTGGCAAGATCCAAGTCATCTGCAAAGCCCAGAACTTGAACTGATCCATTCACCAGTGTTTTGTTGGTTTGGATACCAGCACGTCTCATTGCGATTTCCAAAGCCAAATTGAAGAGCAGGCAAGACAGTGCGTCGCCCTGTTTCAGCCCTTCCCTTACAGCAAAAACGTCAGACAAGTCATTTTGCACCTTGACACGACATCTGGTGCCCTCCAATGTCGCTTTCACAAGACGGATCAGTTTTGTTTCGAAGCCCAGCTCCTTCATCGCAACATACAATTCCCTACGCTTGGTCCTATCGTAGGCTTGCTTGAAGTCGATGAAAAGATGGTAAGTCCGGACTTGAAATTCCCTGCCTTTTTGCAGAATCAGACGAAGGTTGAATATTTGGTCAGTTGTTGAGCGATCTCGTCTGAATCCGCCTTGATAATCTCCAATGACTGCCTCAGCCCGTGGATTTAGTCTAACGAATAGCACTCGAGCAAAAACCTTGTACGCCGTGTTAAGCAAAGCAATACCACGGTAGTTTTCGCAAATCATCCTGTCACCTTTCTTGTGCAGAGGTAAAATGGCACCCTCTAACCACTGATCCGGTAACGATTCGTTGTTCCATATTCGCTCGACTAATTCATAAATCACCTTAGCCAATTCCTCACCACCCATTTTCAGCAGTTCCGCTGGTATATTATCCGGACCTGAAGCTTTGTTGTTTTTGAGTGAGGAGATTGCTGCTGAGACTTCCTCCAATGTTGGTGCTGACACTATACGACCGTCGTTGTTGAGAAAAGAATCATCGGTAGCATTGCCGTCTTCAACATCCCCGTTTAACAGAGCACTGAAATGTTCCTTGTTGTTTTTATCACTAAATGTGAATTTATCAAACGAGCGAAGCGAGATCTTTCCATTTCCTACTTCTTTATGTAACTAGTCACAAAAATGTAATTTGCGTATCTCTCTTGACCATAGGGTATTTAGACATTTTCGCTTGCAGCTATGTAAGTATTGACAAAAAGTAATTTCTTTCTGTAACCAGTGACGAAATGTAAAACCTACAGTGAAACTGTGAAAAAACCCTTTATCCGTTCGGTCACCCAAAAGTTCACTTTTTGCGGCTCAGTTACAGAAACTCTTCTTGCGGTTCAGTTACAGAAACTCTTTTTACGTCAACGACAGTAGCATTAACGGGGCTTCGCGTTTAAAATATTCTACAAGGCCCGTCATTGGGAAATGACAGGACAGTTTCCCGAAAATGTATGGAAAACTTTATCACAAAAATTCACCGAAAAAATTCAAAGAAACTCACCCCTTTTATTCGGGCATAGTCTCTTTAGGTCGCCAAGGCATATTTGAACACTAAACACTTTTTACTCGATGCAAAAACAAAAAGTTTTTGTTTTTGTTTTGTCGCGACAAAAACACAGAAAATATTTCGACACAACTGTGACACTCCATACCTTTGATCCGAAATTTCTTATTGTTACGAGAAAAATGATATGCTAGAGAATTTTTGGTAGAATTGAAACCCTGTTCGTATTTCTGACAGTTCAAAAAAAATGTAAGATATGTCTCAATGAGACTTACTGTAATCACACGACAAGTTAAATAAATGTACTTGTGTCGTACAAGTCATACCGAAACAATTATTTTATGAATATAATAAACTATACTCTTTCTTGCTCTTTGAAACATGACCCCTTCAACGGAAGATTTACTGTTTTCAGAATCAAGAAGTTACATGAAGAGAATGGCGGATTGTCGGTAGCATAATTTCCTCGGGGAAACCATAAATAAATTGAAAAATATATTATCCACCTGTAGAGACGGGATAATATTATACGAAAACATTGAAAACTTTACCGCTTTCTCATCGTAATAAATGTTGAGTTCAGAGCTTTTTTTTATATATATTATGCCATGTTTAATAGTCCATATAATTATTGTCGACTCAATAGCGCAGTGTGTAAGTCGTTAGCCTCACACTGAATTATTGTGCTGAAAGTTCGTAAGTTCGAAATCGCTGACACATTAATAAAAAAATTATTAATGCTATGTGATATACGAATCCAACGAGCGAATACATCAGACACCAATCGCCATCTATCAGCAAATGGTGGGAACAAAAAGCTCTTCAGTCAGCAGTCAGCAAGCGATTTAGTAAGGTGCTTGGCTACGTCGTAGAAGACATTCTCATAGAATTTCTGGTCGGTATTATCATGGGAAAAGCTCTTATCATGGGAAAAGCTCTTCAATCAGCAATCAAGCAAGCGATATAGTAAGGTGCTTGGCTATGTCGTTGAAGAGAATGTTCTCAAGGTCTGGGTTGCTGAAATACAGATGTCGCAGTGAACGATGCTACCATCATCAAAATGAGATCCAATCAATGGAATGGAAAAACTCACACACGTTCGGCTGGTTGTCTCTAACAGAGAGACAGTTGGTAACATTTGTCATCAATAGTAATAAATTAACATATAAGTTAAGATTGTACTATAGCATACCAATAAAGGTGTCAAAACATGGTTTCATGCCATGTTTTTTTAAAAAAAAAAAAAAATATAATTATGGATATAGGGCAGATGGAAAAGCATGGAAGACAATAACAATTTCGTGCACATTATTAAGTTTTTTTTTGTAGACAAAAAATTGTTTATCTTCGTGAAGGGAAAATAGGCACTCCGAGCCTAAATCAAGTACTATAACAAATTGATCGATTTTATTTTAAAGGGAAAGCAAGTGGTAGTTATCCTCATCCAGCGATTCTTAGCCCCGTACGAAGTACAAAGGGGCTTATAGGATTACGATGCCGTGTGTAATTGATGGAATTCGAAGCAGACGGTAAGGGCAAAGTGTTTGCCTATGTTCATAGATGACGAATCTGCAATAAAAATTTTGTCTGTCCGTCTGTCACGTCGATATCTTGAGTAAATCAAATCCGATTTCAAAATTTTTTTTTCCTTGAAAGATAGTCGAAATAGTGAGGCTAAGTTTGAAGATGGGCATATTCGGGTCGGCCCTTCGTGAGTTAGGGCCACCTAAGTGATTTAAGGTCTTTTGGTGATATTTATGGCAAAATAAACGATGGAAATGTAAATGACACGGCAAATGATAGGTATTGTCAATACCAATCCAGGAAAAAAAAGTTTTTTTAAATCGGGTGAGTGGACCGTGAGTTAGGGCCTTAGAAGTGAAATGCTACTAGGGCCCTATGTGTATTTCACATATAACTCGAGTAAATTTCATCCGTTTTTCGTAATTTTTGTTTCACTTGGAAGGTAATCAAAGGCCGAATTGAATGTTGTTGAAAAAAAATTAAATTTGGGTCCTTGGACTAAGGCCACTACTAGGGCCCTATGTGTATTTCACATATAACTCGAGCAAATTTCATCCGTTTTTCGTAATTTTTGTTTCATTTGGGAGGTAATCAAAGGCCGAATAGAATGTAGTTGAAAAAAAATTAAATTTGGGTCCTTGGACTAAGGCCACTACTAGGGCCCTATGTGTATTTTACATATAACTCGAGCAAATTTCATCCGTTTTTCGTAATTTTTGTTTCATTTGGAAGGTAATCAAAGGCCGAATAGAATGTAGTTGAAAAAAATTTAAATTTGGGTCCTCGGACTGAGGCCGATACTAGGCCCTTCAAAAAAATAAAATTTTAGGGCGATTGGAAATTTTTGTTTCATTTGAAAGGAACGTCGTACGGGGCTTCGTAATTGCGCTATGCGCAATTTCTAAGATGTCCACATTTCATAATAATTTTACTTTAACTACATTAACCGGCGCAATAGGCTTACGGTCAAAGTAGGGTGACAGACGCACTAGGGTCACGTACGCAATAGATATATGGGTTTGTACGGGGCTCAGTCGCAGCAAACGCTCCGACTGTTCTGATGGCTCGTTTTTTCTATAAACAAAACAGAGAAGAATTTCCTGTTTCAATAATTGATTCGATGATAAACGTGAAGCCAATATAAATTAATAAAATCTGTCTGAACGCACAAAAATTGAATTCACATCCAGACTGTCGCTAATAAATTACAAGAAAACGTGAGTTCATAAATAAATCTCCCATTTCGTCTGCACTTAGAACAGTAAAATGTCATTACGTCTGCAATTACGCTAAATGTGTGTACAAGCGCGTGAATTATATTTTCTTGCCAAGTATACTTAAAACGTCTTTCAACACGTGTTGACAAAAGACACACTAGACTACTGTCTGGTGAAACATGCGCTATACTATATGTACACATTTTGTAAAAATTCAAATAAAAAATTGGAATTTCATATAAAGTTCGTAGAACAAATGCTTTACTATTAAGTATGGTTTGATACTGTGAGAGGAAAACTTGCATGAGAAAGTTTCTCAAAATATTTCTGCGTCGTTGAAATAGGTGTAATTTAATGCTACGAGTGAGGCATGACATCTATATTCCAAGTTTGTCTCGGCTCGGTATAACATTGCATCCTATTTTTTGTAATGAAATAAAAACGTCAAACCACAACAGTCACATTGTTCCTCGTAATGAAAACTCAAAAATATTTTTCACGCTTCAAAAATGTTTTCACGCATCAAAAGTACCTGCCCGGAGACTGATGCGCTCACCCCATAACTTTCGTAAATTTTTTAGAATAATAATGTTTTTAGGATAAACTATCAGTCAAAAACCCTTAAAGGGTAAATGTGACGCAAGTCCTTTATCTTACTAACAAAATAACTGATATCGCCCCGTCACAATTTGAAATTTGCGTCACAAGTGGCAGATGATTCGGTTTTCTTTCGTTTAAATTCTTTCAGTACATTTTTCAACCATTTTCCTAACAATACGTTCCTCAACATCTGCCACTTGTGACGCAAATTTCTTGTTGTAAAATTTCCTTTCACAAATTTTTTGGGTCAATTTTTTGTTGATAAAACTTTTGCGTACGACGCACAATGCGTCACCCTCAGCGATATCAGTTATTTTCTAAGTAAGATAAAGGACTTGCGTCACATTTACCCTTTAAGGGTTTTTTGACTGATATATCCACTTTTGTAAGTATGTCATTTCGACAACATCAAAAAACCTTATGGAATTTAAAAAGTTCCAGATTAATCAGTCTCAACTCAAAATCTAGAAACCAATCTTAGTACACCTCACTTATATCGAAAATAACCCAAATCCATCGAAAAATCCGATGGAAGTTAGGTAGTGCCAGAGGAATCATCTATCATCCCAAAATTTAGGAACCAACCTTGGAACACCTCACTCATGTCGAAAATAACCCGAATCCATCAAAAAATCCGAAAGAAGTTAGGTAGTGCCAGAGGAATCATTTGTCATCCTAAAATTTTGGAATCAACTTTGGAACACCTCACTAAAGTCGAATATAAGCCAAATCCATCAAAAAATCCGATGGAAGTTAGGTAGTGCCAGAGTAATCATTTGTCATCCTAAAATTTAGGAACCAACATTGGAATATCTAACTCATGTCGAAAATAACCCGAATCCATCAAAAAATCCGATAGAAGTTAGTTAGTGCCAGAGGAATCATTTGTCATCCCAAAATTTAGGAACCAACCTTGGAACACCTCACTCATGTCGAAAATAACCCGAATCCATCAAAAAATCCGATAGAAGTTAGGTAGTGCCAGAGGAATCATTTGTCATCCCAAAATTTAGGAATCAACTTTGGAACACCTCACTAAAGTCGAATATAAGCCAAATCCATCAAAAAATCCGATGGAAGTTAGGTAGTGCCAGAGGAATCATTTGTCATCCTAAAATTTAGGAACCAACATTGGAATATCTAACTCATGTCGAAAATAACCCGAATCCATCAAAAAATCCGATAGAAGTTAGGTGGTGCCAGAGGAATCATTTGTCATCCCAAAATTTAGGAACCAACCTTGGAACACCTCACTCATGTCGAAAATAACCCGAATCCATCAAAAAATCCGATGGAAGTTAGGAAGTGCCAGAGGAATCATCTGTCATGACTAGTGGAAGTTAATATTTAATGATCCCAACAATTCCCTACAAGAAATACATCCCAAAACAACACACACCATTCACCACATTACCATCCACATAATCCAACAAAATATACAACTAACTCTCACACACACATACAAATTGGCTTTTATATGACATTTATGATTTATATGGCTCCAGATCCCAAGATATGTCTTTTTTCCAACTTTTAAACATTCCATTCTTATTTTTGGGCCATTATTAGCCTATAACCAAAATTTCAGGAAAATCTATAGAAACGTTTAGGAGTTGCTGGATCCACTTTTCCATAGGAACTAACTAAGCAACTAACTAACTAACGTAGGCGATTTGAGTTATCTGAAAATCAAGATTTTGCTTATTTTCTTACAAAAATCAATATTTCGAAGTTCAATATCTCGGCCAATTTTGAAGCTGCAGTAACGTGTTATAGCTCGTTGAAGTCGTATGGATTCCTAGATTTTAGAGATACATATATGCCAGATATTTGGGGGTCGTTGGAGTTAAGGGGGAGAAGCCAAAAAGTTGCTGTAAATATGCTACGCCGTCCTCAAAAAAAAAATTGTTAAAACATTTTTGGTAGTGGACTTGCGACATCCCCGCTTACTAACGTGCGGGCATGATGGGGAAGCTTTAAAGGGTAGGGTCAGATCTACATCCACTTGTGTAACTGTTATGTCAAATAACAAAGAATCCGTAATCCGTTCACGAAAGTTAAATTATTCTTTATCAGCGCTGTGAGTCATAACTCTCGTAATTTACATAAGAAACTTAGCGACTATTGTTTAAATTTGTCGGTAAGTTCTTTATTCAAATTACAGCAGATGATATTATTGAAGCGCTCACTCGCTGAATTCAACACAGTTATAGCATTCCCGAGTACTACCACACAGTTATAGCATTCCAAATACCACTCAGAGTTTCTCTAAACAAAGGCATAAGTCTATTTATCAATAATTTCCATAATTCGTTCTAGACGCATTTTTACATTTAATGGGATAATTGCATGCATTCAAAATGCAGTCATAAATTTAACTTCTGCTTGCGATGCATTCTTTTTCAATTTTTTTTTTAAATATTTTTTCATACACAGGGTCTGTTGTTCCGAACATAATTATTAATAATCATTGACCAGACGATCGGAACCATCGAAAATTCTTAAAACATTTTATTAAACAAAATAAATTGTTTTCCAGCTTTTAAGACAATGAAGAGGCAGCAGCTATATGCTCAGACACATGAATGTTAAAATGTATAATTTTATAGAAATTTTATTAAGTGGCAGATAAATTTTCGGTCAATTACCATTCATGGGAGTAAGTAGTAATAACACATAACCGGGTACCACTCATATAATACCTAACGATATTCAAGGAATATCAAAGTTTAAGTTGAAATTTTCTTCGGTTTAAGCCACTTTCAACTACAACGACGTAAAAAAACCAAGGAAAAAAAACACAGAAACGAGACGAATGAAAAAGAAATGTTTTGCAACTCGGTACGAGTTGTAGAAATAAGATATCGATGTGAACAGCTTATTATCAAAATAGAAACGATAAGAAAGCTAATGATATAATGTGGAACTTTCGAACATCTCGTGAATCGTAAATATCGTGTGTACGTTAAAAATGACGACCATATCGTTTGTGGTTGCACTAGCACTATAATCATATACAATTTCACATAATATTTACACGGTCGTTTTCATGAAAACAAAAACGAATTTAATAACCGCGAAAATGTATTTTTCAAAGATTCTTCTATCCGTTTACGTAGCCCGAAGGCAACAAATAATAATGATAAAAAATGAGAGAGAAAAATACCAAAAAAAAGTTATGAAAACTAACAAAAAGTTAACCCATTTCGTATATTATATTATCCCATCATAAGTAATAGATTGATGTTTATTTGATAGCCAACGATTTTTTTTTTCTGCTGTGATCTCTCTTTCTCGTTCGTTCTTTGTAAGAAAAGTCATATGTGCATGCGAACAACAATCATCATAACACATTCATTCCGTCTACCACGTGTTTAACTATAATTTGAATCACAGAAGTCTATTAAAATGCTATTACCCAGACGATTTGCTGCGCAGCGCATATATACATTTACATTCTAGATACGATTTTTGAAGAAATTTGAGATTGCGTGATTTTTGTGATTTAAAAAAAAAAGGAAATTTCGATTATATACTTTTCGGTTATTTGTGGGTAAGTGGGTAAAAACCATAACCAATTTATTAACGTTATTATAGCCACGGAAGAGATAGACATATTGGATTTCGATGGTACAGATATAGTTATGGAGCTCTCCTATAGACTGTAACCATCACTTACGTTTCGAAATTTTTCGCTAAAGTCAAGTATATACAACCAGTCGGTGAAATGATATTCTCATACAATTTTCCCCATGAGCTGAAAACAGCTGATCCATAAATTTTCTGACAAAATTTCATTTCACCGACTAGCTGCATACTTGTTTGTGCCATCATGTCCGGAGCGATATCGGAGGACTTGACGCAGTCTAACTTCCAAAAAAAGAAAGAAGAAATTTTTTTGAGACGCGGCAACTATATATGGGCGAGAATTTAAGTTTCTTTCCTTTGGCCTGTATCACCACAAATCCTATTCTATCTCATTCGCGCTTCAAATACGAGCAAAACGAGCTATCACTCGACTATGTAACTTTAAAATTGCCGGAGATACATCGTTTTGAAGTTGGCACTTTTCATAGAAAATGCACCAAATGGACTTTTCCCAAACAATCAAAATCTTTCAACTTACTCATGTTTCTATCTATCTATCGACGGTCGATCTCGGAAACTAGTCAGCCAATCTCCATGAAATTTTGCAGGAACCTCAGGGTGGGCATAAAAATGAAAATGTGATACGCCATTACCCCAGGAAAAACCAGAATTTTGTTTTATTGGCCTCGAAGTGGTTTCTGAGTGTGGTTTTCGAGGGTCGGGAACGCTTTTTCGGCTGTAGCTTAGCTGTATTGAAACCTACAGAGGCGTGCGACCCATCAAATGAAAGGATTCGTAACACGAATCGAACAAAAAAATAATTAAAAAAATCGGGGCAGATTCGTTTGAGCTAGAGTGATTAGAGTGACCAAATTTTGAGCTACTCGAGCGTAGGATGAAAGGACTAATATTTTTTGGGTTATGAGAGATAGAGAGTTACTTTCTTCGGCAAAGTCTCAGAGTTTTACGAGGGGCAAATTTCGTCAAATTGTCAAATTTCGTCAAATTTTCGAATTTCGTCAAATTTTCGATTTTCGTCAAATTTTCGATTTTTGTCAAATTTTCGAATTTCGTCAAATTTTCGAATTTCGTCAAATTTTCGAATTTCGTCAAATTTTCGATTTTCGTCAAATTTTCGAATTTCGTCAAATTTTCGATTTTCGTCAAATTTTCGATTTTCGTCAAATTTTCTATTTTCATCAAATTTTCTAATTTCGTTAAATTTTCGATTTTCGTCAAATTTTCTATTTTCGTCAAATTTTCGATTTTCGTCAAATTTTCGAATTTTGTCAAATATTCATTATTTTGTCAAATTTTCGAATTTCGTTCTAAAAATCACTTCTAAAACGACTGATATCCCAACAAAAATCTCTTCGAGAAAAGTGTGACGCAGTCTTTGATATACAATTTCTAAAATGAATGATATCGCTATAGTTGACGCTTTCAGCTTCGTTACGCAAAAATTAAATTTTACACCCAATTTCAGTTCAAACAAGCTGGCTTAGGTTTTCTCATCATCTGCCAAATAATTTTTACCAAAAAAAATTTGACTGGAAACAACCAAAATTTTACCATAAAAATCTGCGTCGCATGTGGCAGATAAATTTTCTTGCTGGTCTGTTCGTGAACATTTGCCACTTTGCGACGCAGATTTTTTTGGTAAAATTTTGGTTGTTTCCAGTCAAAATTTTTTTTTGTAAAAATTATTTGGCAGATGATGAGAAAACCTAAGCCAGCTTGTTTGAACTGAAATTGGGTGTAAAATTTAATTTTTGCGTAACGAAGCTGAAAGCGTCAACTATAGCGATATCATTCATTTTAGAAATTGTATATCAAAGACTGCGTCACACTTTTCTCGAAGAGATTTTTGTTGGGATATGAGCTATTTGAGCTTAGAGGTTTCACTAGTTTTCAGTGTAGCGATCAGAGCTGTCTTTTCAACAAACAGATTCACAACGGTCTCTTCGCCCTTCCATCGAAACAGCCCTGGCGGCCACTCGAGATGCTTGCACTTATATGCATGCAACAGTATTTTACTGTGCAATTTTTGCACTCGAACTACTAAAACTCTACATCCACACAAAGCTTGTGTCTAACACGATATTTTACAACTGTTTGTCTTTCAAGGTTCGAATAGAAAACAAATAAAATTAGAATTTTCGCAAGGACCACAATTTTTTTTACTTTCACACACCGCCTACTCTCTCATTTCAGCTACTAGTTCAGTGGATCTCTATTTTGCAATCGGCGTAACCTCTTCATATAAAACCTTGGGATGTGGCAATGTTTTAAATTATCGCATTCATAATGTAACGACTGGCTCAAATTAAACCAATCAGAAGTTAGTTTCAATTCAACACAACCAATTTTCCACTTGTCGAAAATTCTCTCGAAACACATCGTTAGGGAAACATATTAAATTTCCATTACGAGGCCCCATAATTTTTATAACTCATTTGACTAAACAATAAACTCCCATTTCAAACACCTTTTCAGTTTACAACATAATCTATTTTATGTTGATTAAATGTGCGCTAAAATTATTTCTCCTCTATACCACACCGAAACCTCTTTATGTTTGCTAACGTTCCAACCATGATGTATCAACGATGTTATACATTATAAACAATCCCATTCAATATTAATAGGAAAGTCCACCACACATTTTCCACCCCGCACATACATTATTTTCCATCAAAATACATCAACATATCCTTGGGCTTTAAGGATGCCATTTCATTTTCCTGTAGGTGTTCCACATGCTTATGTGTTATGGTATTTAATTCATGTAATAATGAACAAAGTTCTAACACGAGATCTCATACACCATATACGTATATAATAATGGAGGAAAGGTGTTGTGTAATGCTATTAATTCATTGAAAATAATTTCGCATGCATATCGTGAAGACTTAAGATCAGAAAAAAAATATTGCCATTTATATCTCTCTCGGTGTGTGCAGAAAAAGGAGTGTAAGACCACATTTCCATTAACTTTTCCACATAAAGTGCTCTCAGCATGAAATAACATCGATTCAGATAGCAGCACAAGCAAGTCAAAGAAAGACATTTGTCCACCTTTTTTATTGTATTAGACATAGAGACATTCTTCCTGTGCAACATACATGAACCGTTTCCGTTGTTTTGTGATATTTGTTTTTCCAGAGAACAACTTTGTTTTTATTCGAATTGCAGAGGGAAAGTCGATGGTTTAGTAGTTTTGTTTTTGGCATTTGAACATGCAGAATAATTTAAATGATCAATTCACATTGAAGTTTACATTATCTTAATTATTAAGGATCGTCAGACATATATTATACACATTGCAACTTGCAACTCTGGCAAATGTGTCATGTGTAAATGTTCAGTTCATCGGTGTAAGATATAATACTCTGTTATATAGTTCGAACACACACCGAACGAAAGTTAGTGGATTTGCACAATTCGGGCTCTTGTTTTGTTCCTAGATTTGCGAGGTATCTTTACGATATTAACATAGCAATTACTTAGTCATTCCGACATAAAACAATCAATTAAAGTTGACTTCTTTAAACGTTATTCATATTATCGTGACACCGAATCACGAAGGTTCAGCTATTGGTGCTCTGCCATTTATTTAATTAGGTATAGGTTTTCTGTGTGTACATATAGTGTACACAACATATTTAAATCTGTCTTTCACGTTTCTCATATATTCACAATAAAAGAAATTAATTGTTGTCTCTCCAGTGTCCAAATGTTATTGTCATTGACGTTACGTTTACATACGACAATTTAGGTTTTGTTGGAGGTTGTTCGTAAATTACGTAACGCAAGAGGGATGAAGTACTCGTTCATTTAGCGTGATAAAATATTGATTATTTCCTTCAATCTATAATCGTTATTGTCAAAAATGAATTTTTATCGAATGTTTTATCGATAAATACCGATTGACAATCGATAAATACCGATTGACAATCGATAAAGACCGATTGACAATCGATAAATACCGATTGACAAACGATAAATACCGATTGACAAACGATAAATACCGATTGACAAACGAAAAATACCGATTGACAATCGATAAATGCAGATTGATTATTGATAAATACCCATTGACAATCGATAAAGACCGATTGACAATCGATAAATACCGATTGATAATCGATAAGAACAGATTGACAAACGATAAATACCGATTGACAAACAAAAAATACTGATTGACAATCGATAAATACCGATTGATAATCAATTAAAGCAGATTGATTATTGATAAATACCAATTGATAATTGATAAATACCGATTATAATAATCGATAAATATTGATTGACAAAAGAAAAATACCGATTGACAATCGATAAATACCGATTGATAATCGATAAATGCAGATTGCAGATGGACAAACGATAAATACCGATTGACAAATGAAAATTACCGATTGACAAACGAAAAATACCGATTGACAATCGATAACTATTGATTGATAATCGATAAATGCAGATTGATTATTGATAAGTACCAAATGATAATCGATAAATACTGATTGACAAACGATAAATATCGATTGACAATCGATAAATACTGATTGACAAACGATAAATACCGATTGACAAACGAAAAATACCGATTGACAATCGATAAATGCAGATTGATTATTGATAAATACCGATTGATAATCGATAAATGCAGATTGATTATTGATAAGTACCAAATGATAATCGATAAATACTGATTGATAAACGATAAATACCGATTGACAAACGAAAAATACCGATTGACAAACGAAAAACACCGATTGACAATCGATAAATGCCGATTGATAATCGATAAATGCAGATTGATTATTGATAAATACCGAATCATAATCGACAAATATCGATTGACAAACGATAAATACCGATTGACAAACGATAAATACCGATTGACAAACGATAAATACCGATTGATAATCAATAGCGATTGACAAACAATAAATACATATTCAATCCGTCAATCTGTCAAACGATAAATGTCGACTTTTAATTCGATTAAAAACTAATAACGTTCGTTCATCAATCCATCCAAGTCTGTTGAGTTACGTAATTTATAAACGCTCCCTTGGTTTTTTTTTCAAATCAATAGAAAGCATAGGACAATGAAACTTGTGGAAAAATGACTTATCGGTCGAAGGTGGTTATTTTATTATGCGCTTCAGATTGAGACATGACACAGCAAATTTTACAGAGTACCATTATTTAGTCCACCTACATCACCAGTAAATTTGTCATTTAGAAATTTATGGGATGAAGTCAATTAGAATAAATTAATTATTTTCTATAATCGACTACAAACTTATCTCTAACATCTTCCTGAGAATATTTTTTTTTTCTCAACAGAATTCATTTGTTGATGTTGTTGTGGTTTTTTTTACAAAAATCATCTGATCAAATGATGTAACATGGAAATATTTTTTTTTAAAGAAAGAAATTGATGTTCTTTTCATTTATGCATCATCGTAGAAATATTTTGTTCAAACTGAGTACATTAACGAAAATTATATTCTTCAACATTATTCATAAATTCACATAATTACTTGAAGCATTTATAAAAACATACCAATTCAAACATAATTGTCTGGAATTAAGACAAAATAAAGTTAAAAAATATTTATATGAAAAGAAAAAAAATTTTTGTTGCAACTCTGTTAGTTATCTTGATTGTGAAACAAATTTAACGTCAATCATTATTTTTCATATGCGTTTGCGTAAGAGTCTAAATAATATTAAAAATAGTTTAAAAGCCCGAAACAAAATAATCATGCCTGGGTAATGAATAAATGAAAACAGAGAGAAGGAAAAAAAATTAAATAAATAAAAATTAATGTTATTCTGCTGAACATCAGTGTTCGGTAGGAACGCGTCATAGAAAATATATAATATATTTACCATGTCTTTAACTTTTGAATTAGAAAAAATATTTACATATGTAATTGACGCTACAGCTAATTTTATGAAGAGATATGTAAAACGGGAATGAAAGGTAAAATATCTTTGGAAGGAAAAAAAAAATTTAAAATAAAAACATGAGAAGACATCAATTATAATAACACCATTTCTGAAGAGTAATGAAATTTCCTTAGGTTTTCAAAATGAATAAGCGAAACAATTTGAATATTAATTACCTTCTAATGAATTTTGAATTAAATTTAAATACAATTGAATCCAAATTATTTTTTTGACCGATTTGAATTGGTGGCAACGTGGAAGTCATGTTGTTTGGCCAGAAACAAACAAACACTTAAAATAAAAAAATAAATTATTTAACCAGAAATACAATTTATTTCGTATTTTTGTTTGTTCTGAATTGATAATTAACTGGAACGGAGATATGCAATTTGTTCGTTGGTGTTCATTTTACCACTTGCCTAAAAGTCTGTTTTTTTTTTCCTCTAGTTAGCATTTTCTGTTGTTGTTTTTGTTTTGTTGATTGTATCATTTAAATCTTTAAGAACAACAGGAAATGTACCGTTTGTTTGGTATTGACTGAATATTTATGGAAACGCGAAAAAAGCTGTTAGTCAAATCTTTGCCTAGATCAGGTATGAGCCTAGTTCGTAGATATGCTTCTGTTTTCCCTACGGGCGAAAATGGCTTATTACTACCCTAGGGATGAAAATTCAATTGACTAAGCTCAAATACATACAAAATCCATTAAAAATTTCGGGATTAAACTGAAAAATCTCGTTTTCGGCTTCGCCTCGGATCAACGAAATTCGCACGAAAACTCTACTTTCTACTCTACGTTGACTATAATGCTTGAAATCGGAAAAGTACGGTTTTCGACGAATGTAGCATATAAACAACTATTTCATCCGTGTGTGGCGTTTTCATCCAAGAAACAAAGACATCATCTTGTTACATTAGTTATGAAAGCTAAGACGAAGTGACAGTTGCAAAAAAATACCCATGGGACAAACAAGACTTGATAAATAGTCTTTTACGTAATAAGGGATGAACAGAAGAGTTTATGAGCTGAGGCGACGCCTTCGTCAATATGTATACTAAAACGATTCGTTTCATTTTGATCCCAAGTTATTTAATGGATTTTACCTGGTTTTGAGCTTCAATTTCCTTTTCATACCATGATGGGTGTAATAAGCCCCTTTCGACCCTAGGGGAAACAAATTCTTAACTAAATTGTCTATTCGAGACAAAGCGCAATTTTCTCCTTTTCAACTTTTATCCCTAATAATATTTACATTTACACTATTGTTCGACATAGTTATTCACGTATCTCTTGTGGAAGGTAGATTTTAAGCAATGTCGAGTTGTAGTGGGTTGTACGATAAAAATTCTGAAATTTATGTTCAAGGCATGAAAACTGTTTTGACAATTGTTGAAGGTTTTTCACAAATGTAAATGGTTTTCCTTGAGCGCTCCACGCATTAACAAGTGTTAAAATTGGGAACCTTAATCATACGAGGCATCTATAACTTAACCATCATTCCCATGTCATTGCTTGGAACACTGCAATGATTCAGTGTTCCCGATTGCTATTAAAAACGAGAAATTAGTTTTAAGAAAAATGCAGAAACTGTAATCTGCTGAAGTTTCCCGATCTGGTGTTCGCAATTAAAAACACTCACTGGGATGTATATAGTGTACGTGAAACCATTGAAACATAAATTTTAATATTTTAATGCGTCAAATGCATTTTGCTTCTAATTATCTAGGTCTTGTTATTTTCACTCGAAATACATTGTGTACACATACGTGCTCTAACCTTAAACCCAAGCATTAATATAATGTCGACTATTATATAATAACATGGATCAGACCATGATATAACCACGACCACATATGTCTATCAAGATTCCATACAATATATGGGAAATGTTCAACTGATGTGGGGAGGGTTTGAGGTGGTAACATACATATATGGGGGGTACGAAGAATCAAATTGTTTGGTTGTGTCTACACAACGATATAAATAGTACTGAGTGTGACAAGAAATAGCATTCACAAAATGGTTTTTCTATAGAAGGACAAAGTTTTAATTAGTTTAGTAAAAATAAATAGATCTCAATGAATTTTTAATTAAAATTACATAAATATCATGAATGTATAAAATATGTGTTTGGTAGAAAGTTTAAAAGGGGGGATTTTTGAATAATATATTTTTGTGCTTAATTTCTGCAGATGTAAAATTTTTGAAAAATAAAATCCAACATTGAGAAAAGCAAAATAGGAAAACTTAAAACCGAATGAATCAGCTAATTTAGGGAATGTGGTGCAAACATGGCGAAACAAACTTTCAATGCATTAAACGTATTACGAAACAAATTTAAAGTTTGAATAAATTTTCCTTTTTTTTTGGCTTGATAAAATGTGTACACAAAATATGAAAATATTTTTCATTTAATTTAACATTCAACCGCGATCACACACGAACCAACATCCAAATAACTGGATAGGCAAATCCATGCCAGATTTATGAAATTGCAAAACTACTTAGCGCCGAGTGTCAGTCTCTTGAAGTAGTCGTAAAAAAACGAATTCTGGCAACACTGCAGTCAAGGCTAGATTGTAGGCTAAATACATTTTTTTGCAATTTCTTTTCACAAAAAATGGTTTTGCGACTATTTTGCCAAGAGGTTTTACTCTGTTCTGAGCCCGAGAACTTGTGTGGGCATTCTGCAGTCCTAATTCTAAGTCAGGACCTGATTGTAGGAGGTCAGGACCAAGAAAGATGTATTGTTTTCAACTAATTTGGGTACGCTGATTAATTTCGAGGAAAAAGCTCGATTTAGAATCAAGACCGAAAACTGCCCATAGGGTCTTGAATTCATGGGCTGATACATGAAAATTAGTCATCATGTGTGGAGTATACAAGCAAGACATTGAATCACTGGCACTGTTTCGATCTGAGAGAATCATGCCCGCACGTTAGTAAGCGGGTGTGACGCTAGTCCAATATCAAAAATGTTTTAAATTTTTGTTTTGGTGACGGCGGAGCATATTTACAGCAACTTTTTGACTTCTTCCCCTTAACTCCAACGACCCCCAAATATCTGGAATATCTAGATATCTGAAATCTGGGAATCCATACGAGTTCAACGAGCTATCACACGTTACTGCAGCTTCAAAATTGGCCGAGATATTGAACTTCGAAATATTGATGTTTGTATGAAAATAAGCAAAATTTCGTTTTTTCAGATAATGCAAATCGCCTTCGTTAGTTAGTTCCTATGGAAAAGTGGATCCAGCAACTCCTAAACGTTTCTATAGATTTCTATTATGAAAAAACCCATATCTTGGGAGCTGCAGCTCCCCAAAGTCTCCATACAAATGCCATATAAAAGCCAATTTGTATGCGTGTGTGTTAGTTGTATATTTTGTTGCATGATATTGATGGTAATGTGGTGAATGGTGAGTGTTTTATTCTGGGATGTATTTCTTGTTGGGAATTGTTGGGATCATTAACTTCCACTAGATCCGTTCCTAAATTTTGGGATGACAGGTGATTTCTCTGGCACTACCTAACTTCCATCGGATTTTTTGATGGATTTGCGTTATTTTCGACATGAGTGAGGTGTTTTAAGGTTGGTTCTATAAATTTTGGGTTGACAGATGATTCCTCTGGCACTACCTAACTTCCATCGGATTTTTCGATGGATTTGAGTTATTTTCGATATACGAGAGGTGTACCAAGGTTGGTTCCTAAATTTAGGGATGACAGATGATTCCTCCATCACTTCCTAACTTCCATCGGATTTTTCGATAGATTTGAGTTATTTTCGATATAAGTGAGGTGTACCAAGATTGGTTTCTAGATTTTGGGATTCAGACTGATTTCTCTCGAACTTTTTAATTTCCGTAAGGTTTTTTGATGTTGTCGAAATGACATACTTACAAAAGTGGTGATATCAGTCAAAAAACCCTCAAAGAGTAAATGTGACGCAAGTCCTTTATCTTACTTACAAAATAACTGATATCGCTCAGTGTGAAGCATTGTGCGTCGTACGCAAAAGTTTTATCAACAAAAAATTGACTCAAAAAATTTGTGAAAGAAAATTTTACAACAAGAAATTTGCGTCACAAGTGGCAGATGTTGAGGAACGTATTGTTAGGAAAATGGTTGAAAAATGTACTGAAAGAATTTAAACGAAAGAAAACCGAAAACCAATTTACCCACGACCAAGGCTAGCGAATCTTAATTGAAATGAAATTTCAACTCATCTACAAATCTGTCTAACGGCACGGATGTCGTTGTCGATGCTTAGCATTCGCGTTAACAACGTATAATGAGGGCTTAGTCATCTGTTGGTTGTAACATTGCACTTTGTATCTATAGAAGAATCAAACACTCAAGTGGCATAATGTTTGGCTTATGAACGGTCGAAAAAACTTTCATATGTCCACATACGTCTTTGTGGAGTGTCGATTCCTATCAATTAATAAATTTGTGGAATTTCGACAGTATTCTTTTCTCGATGCAGATCATATTTCAATGCCGATATATTTCACCAATGACGAACCAAGACATTCATTGAATTGCACAGCGGTCCGCAGTAAGATATTTGCATTGTTGAAGTATTTGGGAACAACAATTTTAAGATAACCGTACAATCGTTACAGTCGATGAATTAAAAAGTTGTTCCAAGGAAGTGAGATACTGATGGACATTCAGTCAAACATCGTTAATTTAATTGAATTTTATGTCGCGGAAGTCATAACTTCCAATTAATTTATTTAAAAAAAATCAGAAACATTTTTTACCTTAACAGTAACGAACTGTTACAAATCACAGCATCTCTCTACCATTCATACGTATAGTATACAATACAATACGTGATGGGATATCTGTATCCTTAAATCAAAAAAATTAAAAATCATTAATTATATTCAAAGCCGCACTTTTTTTTCGTTAATATTTAAATTTATTCATTTTGTCTGCCATTTATACGTATTCTGTAATCGGTATTTACGATCGATATTTCTCGCTTTGCTTTAGCTTATCGGATTTCTGATCACTGTTTAACTCGACAGAGTTTTTAAAATGCAACACACATTGACATATAAACCATATTACGGGGCCGACAAAAAAATGGGAAACGTTGAATGTGACAACGATTTATACAGAAATACAATGCAACAATTGAAAATGAATGCAATTTTTCAAAATGTATAATTTAAACTAAAGTGACTAAATGGACAAAAATGAAGAAACTGGTTTAACATATTCGGTTTTCGAACCAAAAAAAAAAACATTTTTTGTCAATCCGTTGTTGCTGGTCACTGAATTCCGATTAATGATCAAGATTGGAACATATAAACGTTTTATGTACACACATACAACACACATAATATCTGTTCAGCTCTTAACTTCTGATGCTGAGATATTTTATTTGAAAAATTATTTTTTTAATGAATTACTCGTTTTCATCGAAAAAGTGTACGCTTTGAAGACAAATTAAATAATTAAAATATGACTAACAGATGGTTGTATATCTCATTGGAATGTGAATTTTTATTTATTTATAGCCACATTCACTTGTTGTTCATTCCGGCCTTAACCATCAGATTAATTTTCCGTAATGCATTTCATATCATCAAGAAGAAAATGATAAGATCAGTTCGCTAATTAACCGTTCTCATCAAAAATTATTTTTCTTAATTCGACATCCTTACCATAACCTTGACGTCAAATTCATTAGTCATTTCAATAAATTTAGCCTGGCATAGTAATGATTTACAAAATCATATGATCAGTATATAGTTATCGCATCTGGTACTTCTTTTGATCTAAGGTTTTTTTTCTTATTTAACAGAGTGATATAATAGCTGTATTCATGGTTAGTTACGAAATAGGTTCTGGGCAATAGATGTGAGATTGCAGGTAACAGCCGAAAGCGAGTTTGGCATCACATCGTGTGCGCAAAATATACCCATTTCGGATGGACAGATATTTGTAAATTTCGTTGACAAAGCATTTTCAAAAAGACAATTCTCTGAGAGTTTTCGAAGATTTTCAGAAATTTTGCCAACGATTCTTTACTGATTCTGGATGGATTTTCAAAGGATTTTATTTTTTATTTTTAAGGAGTCCAGCTCATAAAAGAATTTGATTTGATTTTTATGAGCCTGAGGATTTTCTTTGAGTTTGCAGATTTTCTATGAGTTCGAGGATTTCCTTTATGAAAAATTTTGAAGAATTTTCTTTTCACTGACAAAGAGTTTTCTATGAATATTTGTCAACACGCCATGACACTTTCACATTTCGATATATAGGGAAATGCTGTTTGGAAAATAAACATCAAATGTATCAGAGCCTAATATTCGGGAATTAATTCTCTAAATTCTCTAAATTCCCAAAATTCCCAAAAATTCACTAAAATTCTAAAAAATTCCCAAAAATTCCCTAAAATTCCCAAAAATTCCAAAAAAAACAACAAATATTTCAGAACATATTGAATATTCAGTAAATTGAGCTTAAGCGGCATATCACCAAAACTGGAGGTGATGGTGATAGGGGAACAAGTCGTCTCCGATTTTAAGTAGTGATAGATTCGTCTTCAATTCTAGAGAATCGTATCTTTCATTTTTTTCGAACATTTTTTTAAATTTTCGGTTAAAGTGTTCAAAGGTGAAAGCATGTCAGAGGGTACCGAAAACCCTTTTTCGGCTATAACTCAAAAATAATTATTTTAAGAGCAATCTACACTCCGACCTTCTATGAAAAACATTTTCGATGATAACTTCTTATTAGAATATTTTTTGAAAAAATTGGTTTCATCGTTTGGTGCCACAACATATACAGTTTCGATAGCCACCAGAATAAACCGCGAGCCTTTTATAATAAAAGTTTATTTTTGTTATAAACACTTTTTATATTTTTTTATAGAAATTAATTACAAAAATCACTGCCATGATGAACTCACGTACGGAAACTCTAAAGAATCGAAATGGGATATTAGGTATCTGTCAGCTGATAGGAATATTTTGTTTGTTAGTGTTGGTTTTTTGCTTATCTCGGTGATCACAATTAAAACAAACTGTCAACAAATAAAACATCCCAATTTGAGCAGCATTTTGCAATAACCAAGTTCTTTGGATCCCCCTACATTTCAAATTCGTAACTAAACTGTTGCTGTCATCGCTGTCATCATAATAACAATACTCGTATTTTTATCAACATCAACATACTAATCCGCCACAAAGTAATTTTGTGTGAAATATTATTGGCAATGTTTTTCTTTAATCCAGGAAACAATTTACTTACCATGAAAGTTTGACTTGTGTATTAGAGCATTGTGCAAAAGGTGTTTTCCTATCAATAGTCAGTCACACGGAATAATGATTTTTCGAAAACAAACAGTGATTATTCTGAGCAAATTCAATTTTGTCTGATGCCCTTACCTACATCACAGTGCTTTACAAATTCGTACCAAAAAAAAATCGCAAAATTTTCTTGATGACATCTTCTTCGAAAGGTAGCTCACATTTCTGTCGCTTTGTTTGTTTTTGCAAATTTTTCGGAGGACATCCAGGTCTCGTATAATCTGGAAAACTAAGTTCGATCTCAACTTACTGGCGAAGGAAAGATTAGACCTTGAGTCCACTAAAATCTTACAGTTCCAACAAAAAACCAAGTGTAGCATATACTCAAAACGGATGAAAATTATTGCTTTACAAAGAAAACAGTGTGTGTGACTCTAAAAATGTTAATTTTATTTCTTCGCAACCCTAAATTCGTATACGAATTCCGCCCATGGACGTCTTCAAATTACAGTGTCTATGAAGTGAAGCCTCGATAGACAATTGGGTCAGGGAACCATGGAAACCTGCCTAGTTCTGGACAACTAGGGGATAACACAATTTCTTTCTTAACCTTAGTCTTAACACAAAAATGAATTCATTATAGATGTCTCCAAATGTCAGACTTCCTATCAGACAGCACTGCAGACTAAAGTTTCTTTTGCAATCGTTACAATGTTTAATTTTCTCTCCAGTTATAGTCTGTTTGCGTAACCTTCCACCGAAATTGACCCAAATACAGCAAAGTACAAGTGGGCTGAAAATAAACAGAAAAATGGATTATTGAGAGAATACAGAGTACTGATGAAAAAGATGATCTTATCTTCAGCGGTTTATTGAACGCAAATATTGAATCGCGCCTAGAGCATAGCAAACCAATGAGCCAATGAAGAATCTGAAAGAAGAAAATACGCGTTTGAAGCATTGTTAGGAGAAGTTTCACGTGCCTAGGAAATGGTTATAAGTTAAGATATTCGATGGTATTATTGTCTTCAGTTAATGTAATATTATAACCCAGCCATTAGGTAATGCTTCACTAGCGCCTGCTAAATTCACTGCTAATGCCACAAACACAGAGTTAATGAAAATATTTTAGTTCGGTCTGGTTTCACTACAAAAAGAATTTTTTTTTAAAATGATAAGTTGAAAACCGTTGAATAAAATATTTACTCTGTAGCTACTTCAAATCTGTGATGATCATCCACACAAGGTTTAAGGAATCATTGGAACTCTGCCAAATAACGAGGCTGTAATTTGAGAAGATATTTAAAGAGTAAAATTCAATGGAATTGCATTACCAGTTACCTCAAACAGCTACTCTTCGTATTCTATTTCAAAATCAATGTTCTCGCCAAATCCGTCAACGTCATCAATAAAGTCTGCTTCTTGGACTTCGTCCAGAAAATCATAGAACGAACGGTGCTCCTCTAGAACCAAACCCATCATGCTTCGCAAATCTTGAATTTTTTCCTTTGAAAGTGGTCTTCCTGTCGGCCATAACTTCTCTAGAACAACATTCTTAAGCTGAAGCGGGCAACGCAGTTTTTGTATGTTAACCCTCTGGTAAGGTCCACCGATTTTTTTCGCCATGTTGAGTATTGCTGGTTCATTTTTGTTTATCACAATTTCGTGCGTGTCCAGCCAGCTCACTTTCTGATTTTTCATGTCCGTTTTTCGGTTGGTTATCATCGACAGCAAATTTTCGACCGAAAAGAAGTCGTCGGTCGACATTCGGTTTATCTCAAATTGGTCTTCGGATCTGCATCCTTTCATGATGTCCATGTACTGCGTATCAGTGTAAAGATTATCGTGTTTTTTGAGAGCAGTCTCAGCTTCACCGAATTCGCTGTCATTTGGCAGAAAACTGTGACCTGACTGAAGGTATCTCATAGAAATGGTCTCCAAAGTCTTGTGATTTTGTAAAATGAAAATCATCATCATGACGAATTTGATGCTGCGATTTTGTCCTCCACACGAATCTGACCATAGAATCAAGCGTTTCTTCGGCTTTGGAAATTTTTCGATGTGCATTTTCAAACAAGAGGCAACTTCTTGAGTGCCTTTGGATGCCTCAGTTTCGATCCATATATTAAACTTTCCTTTTCCAGTGCTGCCGGTGTGTATTCCCAAGTTATTTAAGTTCATTTGCTCAGAAGCTCATAGAGTTTCCAGGTCGTCGTCGTTTTGAGCTTCTGCACAGTCATCCTTCATTTGAGATGAGAGCGATTCAGCTTCTGCTAAATGGGCCTCGTGTGCATCTTCAATCTCTTTGAGCTCAGTACCAAAACAGGTTAATCTTTTTACGGCGTAAATATCACATCTCAGGCAGGTGTCTTTCTTCGGCTGTTTGAATCTTAAGTTGAATTTTGTGTAGAATATGTTTTTGAAAAACGACTGACTCACTGCCTTTTCAGCTGCATTTTCAGTTTTTTCTTTATACAGCTGATAAATTTTCGCCAGACATAAATCTGCACCCAAGTATTTAGATTCGGTTTTTGCTCTGGTGTAGTGTGATATGTACTTCGGGAATGAGACAATATGTTCAATGACTTTTTCAGTCTTCGAAAGTGGTAAGGCATTCCATCCACCACTTGCCTTTCCTCTGTTGTCTTCGATGGTTTGGTCGTTCCAATATTTCTTTAGGGCAGTTTTTATCCGAGACTCGTTAATTTGTAAAACACCGGTAATTGCCTTTTTACATACTTCTGTTCCAAATATCAAGAATTCGTCTGGAACCCGGCGATCAGTTTCTTGCTCTTCAGTGTCACTGCTACCCATTTCCTCGGTCTGCTTCCAAGTTTTATTCGGTTTCACACAATTTACCAACAGCATACATCTGGTGCGAAATGAACCTGCACTCCAAAATTGATTAAAAAGTCTCTCTCGATCAGCAACATCAACAAGTTGAGTACAGTTCCGGGAACATAAACATTCAAAGCTTCCGTCAAATATCTTTTCTTCAGTGACGTTTCCTTTCGAGTTGATATGGATTTTGTTGGTGTTGCACAGTCTTTTTCTGTCTGAGCGTGATTGATTCGGTACTTTGAATTTGCGTCCACGTTTCGGGCGGCCTTGATAGATAGTATCGACAGCATTATACGAAGGAATGGGAGCTGCAATTAAAACAAATTTTGTTGAGGATAATAATTCCGAGAAATTGTGCGACAAATTATTGCAATATTGGAAAACGCTTTTAAAATTCAGTGAAATGTAATAAAAGAGGTTGGCACGGTTGGACTGAAACGATATTAAATAGGGACCGCCGACCACCAGTAATTTTTTTTTCATAAATAATTTCTTTTTCGAGCGCTTCAGAGTAGAGTGACTTCGATTGAAAAACTGAATCATCAACAGTTCTTGGAATAGTTGTAAAGCTTAGACTTCAGGCTACAATATTAGCAACAAATTGGATTAAAATAACGCTGCCAGAAAGGTACAGAAGTGTCCAAATTTCACCGAGGGCAATGAAAAAAGGAACTTCTTTGAAAATGTACCATAAACGACCACTTTCAAAAAAAAAAAAATTGTCGCTATTTGAAAGAGCTTATTAACTGCGTCGAGAATCAATCTTAACTGGCTGGCTCGGTCACTTTGCCAAGGATATATTACTCTTCGAAAATGGGGAAATTTTGACTTTCAACTGTTATTGCTCCGAGTGCAGATGACCGAAAGCAATAATTTTTACACAGTATATCTTAGAACTGTTTCCCTCTACCGATCCAATTTAAAATATGTGCTCAGGCAGTACCTGACTGCTTGCGGTAGTCGCATCCACTGGCTCTCAAAAACGGCACAGTGGAGTGAGCTAATTTTTTCCTGCTAGAAGTTCTTGTCCATCCCCCATTACAAACCAACCGTGAGGAAAAAGCATACATACATTACATTACATGCTGCTCTGCTTACATTATAATATAAATCTCAGATCAACGGACTTTTTTGCGAGATATTCGTAAAGATTCAAAGAGTTATTTTTATTTTCAAACATCTTAAACGCTGATACTGGTTTATCTATTGAAATTTTGTAGTTTCAGACATCCCTCTGAACCTGTTCTTGGACTTTAAATCCGAGTTTCGGACCGGGCCGACACATCTCTAACTCTGATATTAGTAGAATAATTCTGGATGAAGAAGAATTTTTTCGTCGCAAGCACACTTCAGCAAAAACTTGAGATGTAGTTCATTGTACCATGACAAGAAACTTATCTCAAATATCAAAATGCGTGACCGTAAACGACATTCTAAAAAAAATTCCTGCTGATTAATAGACTCAAAGAATGTTAAATATCATTTCAGAGAAGCTAATTATTAAATTGGGAAACCATTTTTATGTCACAACACTCTCCAGAGACACATGATATTTCTCAAGTAACAAATTTTCGATTGCATTTAAGTGTGGCTCAAGAAATCAGCAATAATTCTACCTTTCAGTGAAAAAACAGTATCAAAATTTGTTAAGTAGTTCCAGAGATACCGGAGTTACGCCTTTCAACTGGCAATTAGTTTTTATCAACAGGCGAACAGTTCACATCAACCGCCAGTTGATAAGAAATGCTTGCCAGTTGATAAGAAGCGCTCGCCAATTGATATAAACTGCTGGCGAGCTGTCCTTATCAACACTGCACTGGCAAGCTCATGTTAGTGTAGGTGCTACTTTGTCTTCGAAAATAGTATGTACTACACTTGACAGACCAATTTGATAGAAGTTAGACCTTGGTTTAGTCGGTTAGATGCTTCATCCAAAATGTTTGTGTACAATTTCGAAAAGCGTTCTATTTAGCCGAGTATTATAAACATGAGACCTGTTTTTAATATTTTGCCCAGAGTCAAGGTGTCAAATCATGTTTTTCGAAATTTAAAACTGTATCTCGGTTAGCTGGTTACTTAGAATTCACTGACTGTGAATGAACTTGCTGCCCGTGGGTTGTTATTCGCTGCAGGTGAGCTATACCTCACCGCCGGCGAGTTATAATTCACTGCCGCTAAATTACAATTCCGACTGATACGTTAATTATTCACCGGTATCGAATCATGGGAAAGAAACGTTAAGCCAATCACAGAAAATACAACACAAATTAAAGAACTGACATTAATTCAACTTTGACTGTATGCAAGTTCCCTTACCGTCTCGAAGTGAAGAGTCGATCTAAATTATAATAGGTACTACTTTCAAAAGTAGCATGTATGTACTACTGCCGTAATTTGTAAGAAAAACCATTTCCAGTGGAAATAACAAAAGAATTTCTAGTATTTCTCTTGTTATTTTATTAGAAATTATTAGACCCGTACGAAGTACTGGGGTCTTATAGGTTTACGCATACGTTTGTAACACGTCGAATTGGACTCCCTGAGTAAGGGGAAACCTATTGTGGTTGTCTAGAGATGCCAAATCCGCGAAAAAAAAATGTCCGTCTGTCCGTCTGTCCGTCTGTCTGTCTGCACGATAACTTGAGTAAAACGCATCCGATTTTGAAAATTCTTTTTTTTTCCCGTTTGGTAATGTCAAAAGACAGGCTAAGTTCGAAGATGAGTGATTTTGGATCGACCCCTCCCGAGCTGTGGCCCAATAAGTGCTTTACGGTTTTTCGAAGATATCTCCGGACATTTAAACGTTAAACTTGTAAGTGATACGTCAAATAAAAGGTATTTACAATACCGATCGACAAAAAAAAAGTTTATGGAAATCGGATGTCCGACTCGTGAGTTAGACCCCTTGGTGTGAAACAGGCACAGGGCGGGAAGCAGTTTTTGCTTGTAGGTCGGCCAAATTTGAACATATTTCGTCTGTTTTCACTTTATTAGATAGGTATTGACCGTACCAATCAGGGAAAAAAAAGTTCATGAAATTATGTTCTCCGGAGCGTGAGCTAGGTCTCTTGAAGTGAGCTAGGTCTCTTATCTGGCTACTCGGAAGTACAGTGAACGTGGTGTATTTTGACAATATCTCGAGTAAATTTTGACCGAATTTCATGAATTTTTTTTTGTTTGAAACGTATTAACAAAATAACTGCCGGCGGCCATATTGGATTTTAGTAAAATAGAAATATCTTGGGAAAAATGATACTTAGAGAGTTTCTGTTAACATGGAAATAATTTGTTATGTGTGTGGGGTTTCAGGGATTCCATATACGGACATCTATATATACCTATATACAGCTATATTGAGCTATATACAGGCATATAGAGCTATATAATAGCATATATTTATCTGTGAAATGTTTATTTATAGTGAAATATAGTTAAATATAGCGGTATATAGCTGTTTAAATAGGAATTTATGAAATTTGTCTTCGTACGGGGCTGTCTATATTGCCTCCGGCAATTTAGTTGTATATGATAACAAGGCAAAGAGTGGATAATGTAAGTGATTTTAAAGGGAGAATAGTTTTTCAGCAGAGAAGAAAATGAAGTAAGAGAAATGAAGAGTTTCACATTAAAGGCTTTTGATACGAATAGGTGTTTCGTACGGGTCGGCGTTAGCTATGTTTTTTTTTCGAATTGCGGCAGGGCAGTACAAATATTGACAGGTGCTGCAGCTGCTGGTCTTAATATTCGCAGGTTTGGAAGTTTTATACTTTACTATGTAGACAAACATTTCGTTTTTAAGTCGAATCATCAAATGAAAATTTTTTAGTTTAAACACCTCGCAGTTCTATAGCAAAGATATCGGTTAGAATTTTGCCACGATAAAGAAAACTTCTGCGTCGAAGCTAATAATTTCTTTTCAAAATAATTTCTACTCGATGTTCAGTCAAAATTTGAACAAACTCCAGAAAGCTTATTAAAATCACCATCACCTCATCGTAATAGTCCATTACTTAACAATGGGGCAAATGATGGAAGTGGTACTTCTTGTGTGAAAATTACCGATTGAGGCGTAGCCGAGGATTTGGATTACCATTTCCATCATTTATCTCATTGCCAAGTAAGGTATTTTATTCAAAAACTTGAGGTAAAAGTTTTGGATCCGTGCAGTAAAGTTAACTTTACCTCACGTTTTTGAATAAATTTAAATACTTTATTTGTCCAGCCAAGGCATTGGAAAAAGTGAAAGTTAAATAGTTTTTTAAGTCGACAAAACGTATCTTTTGCTAGTAATTTATCCTCTTCTATTCTTCTTATTTGCTATTGTCCTCGGGAAGCGAGTCTCCACTTTTCATCCCCATGAACAAAAACTATATCTCAATGCATTGTGAAAAAGAAGCTTCTCCCTCTCCGAAATTTCAGAAAAAGAGACAGAAGAAATTTTTCATACCATACAATGTCATACGACATAAGAAACCGATTGATTAAAGGGGATTTAGGGATTCTTTTGAAAAACAGCCTACCGAAATCGGACGCATTTTCTAATTGAATTTTTTATATTTGCCTAGAAAGGACTTCGACCCTAGAAGCCAAAACTACTTTCAAAAAAATTCTTCGAAGCTTGTATGGCTGGTGATCAAAAACCGAAAGCTTGCACTTTTCTTACCAAAATTTCGGTAGGCTGTTTTTCAAAAGAATTCCTCAAGATGAAGACAAGTGCTAAATTGTGTGCGATTTTCATTCCAAATTACATTTCCACAAACACACTATAATTCATTACACTCACTCCTAATGTATTCTAATAGTACTAATATTTATTTTTCTAATGATTGGTTGATGAAGCAAAATCTCGATAATTTGTTTTGAATCGTTACAAACATAAAGAGAAAATTATAATCCTCCCGATATCTCGAAGTTTGAACGGGTCTATTAACGCTGTCAAAAATGCTATTGTTTAAGTTAGTTGTTGCTAATAAATTGCAATGTGAACAACATCACAACTGAAATGGCATCGAAGCAAGAAATCGAAATTGACGAAAGTCTTTATGTAAAAGATGTTGATGAGACTGAAGGTTCCGAAGAAACATTACCCGAAAGTATCCCGCTGAACGGTAAATCTCGTGTGAGTGACTTTTCATTTGCTTTATTAATGCAAAAGTGTGGTTCCATTTTATTGAACAAAAAAAAAACAAACAAAGTGAAACGACTGAAGGAAACAGCAATGACAAATGTAATTAACGTCCTTGCGTTCGAAAACGATGTAATTTTAACAAAAAATCAAGTTTATAAGAAAATTAATAATATGAAATCAAGAGTGAAAGATAAATGTCTAAGCGGCAAGAAAATTCAGCTCAACGCGGGTGAGAAAATATTTGCTGCACTTATGGAAACAGTCGGATCTTCGACCATACCGGAAGCAACCGGTAAGTTGTAATTTTCTGAACACGAGAGGAAACATTAAGGTCCCTGACCATGATGTGCGGATGCGAAAACCTGATCGTGATTTGCTTATGCAAATTTACATGTAAAATAAAATATACCGCAAATCACGGCACGGTTATGTTGGATCTTGATTTGCGGTATAATTTGTATGACGCTTTAGATACCTCCAAATATCGGTCTCTATTGAATTTCATATAAAATACCACAAATCACGGACACCATAACGCAAATCTCGATCCAATTCAAAAATTAAACTTAGGGGCCGTTCATAAATTACGTAACGCAAAAATTGACATTTTCAAGACCCCCTCCCCCCTCCTGTAACGCTAGTGTAACGCAAGGTCATACCCCCACCTTCCCCCGATTTGTTACGTAACACAACTCATGAAAAAAATTGATATTTTTCTTACAGTAATTACAAAAAAACTACACGAATTGTATGTATACGATTGCTTCGGATTTTTTTTTTACAATTTAGGCAGACATGTCCATGGTGATAAGTTTCGGGCGTCACCTACTGAAAAATAATGTTGCAATGTGCAAGTTTTTAAGCACATTTTAATTTATTTTAAATAGAAATGTTTTAATTTGATTTTTTTATGTTACAAACCATGTATTTGAAACTCGATTCGCTGCACAGACTTTTTAGTACGAAATATGTTGCGTGACGTAACGTTACTGTCAGACCCCCCCCTCCCCCTGTAACGCTGTGTACAGACTGATAGACTGATACCCCCTCCCCCCCTCTTTTGCGTTACGTAATTTATGAACGGCCCCTTAGTTAAAGAAATTCTTTAAATATCGATTAATTTTTGATTAATTGCGAAGCCAAATGTTCAATCTTCATAATAAAGTTAACCATTACTCCTGGATGTCAAAGGATTTCAAGAAAACGACGTACAAAGTTAAAAATTGTCACAATACCACACATCATGGTCAGAGACCTTATTGTTCCTTTCATGAAAAATCTCCACTAAAATTTGACTCACTTGGTAACTCAGTGGTCTTAGTATTAGTCTCGACTTAGTTTGTTCTGAATTCTAGGTGAATTAATGGACCTGTCTGGTAGTGAATTGGCTTTACGTGATCAAGGTTTGCTGTGCGAATCAATCGAAATTGATCCGACATCGGAATCACAAGCTGATATGACACCGTCGAAAGTCGGATCTTCGACCATACCGGAAGAAACCGGTAAGTTGTAATTTCTCAATACGAGAGGAAACATTATTCAGTGTTTGTTCCTTTCATGAAAAATCTCCACCAAAATTTGACTCACTTAGCATAACTCAGGAGAAAATATATTTTTACTTTCGCCTTAGTACCTGAGTGGTCTTAGTATTAGTCTCGACTTAGTTTGTTCTGAATTCTAGCTGAATTAATGGACCTGTCTGGTAACGAATTGGCTTTACGTGATCAAGGTTTGCTGTGTAAATCAATCGAACTGAATCCGACATCGAAATCACAAGCTGATAAGACACCGTCGACAGTCGAATATTATATCATACCGCAAGCAACCGGTAAGTTGTAATTTCTCAATACGAGAGGAAACATTATTCAGTGTTTGTTCCTTTCATGAAAAATCTCCACCAAAATTTGACTCACTTAGCATAACTCAGGAGAAAATATATTTTTACTTTCGCCTTAGTACCTGAGTGGTCTTAGTATTAGTCTCGACTTAGTTTGTTCTGAATTCTAGCTGAATTAATGGACCTGTCTGGTAACGAATTGGCTTTACGTGATCAAGGTTTGCTGTGTAAATCAATCGAACTGAATCCGACATCGAAATCACAAGCTGATAAGACACCGTCGACAGTCGAATATTATATCATACCGCAAGCAACCGGTAAGTTGTAATTTCTCAATACGAGAGGAAACATTATTCAGTGTTTGTTCCTTTCATGAAAAATCTCCACCAAAATTTGACTCACTTATCATAACTCAGGTGAAAATATATTTTTACTTTCGCCTTTGTACCTGAGTGGTCTTAGTATTAGTCTTGACTTAGTTTGTTCTGAATTCTAGGTGAATTAATGGACCTGTCTGGTAGTGAATTGGCTTTACGTGATCAAGGTTTGCTGTGTAAATCAATCGAAATTGATCCGACATCGGAATTAAATGCTGATAAGACACACACGACAGTCGAATATTGGATCATACCGCAAGCAACCGGTAAGTCGTAATTTCTGAACACATAAGGCAACATTATTCAGTGTTTGTTCCTTTCATGAAAAATCTCCACTAAAATTCGACTCACTTGGTAACTCAGGAGAAAATATATTTTTATTTTCGCCCTAGTACATACCTGAGTGGTCTAAGTATTAGTCTCAACTTAGTTTGTTCTGAACTCTAGGTGAGTCAATGGACCCGTCTGGTAGTGAATTGGTTTTACGTGATCGAGGTTTGCTGTGTGAATCAATCGAAATTGATCCGACATCAGAGTCACTGTCGTCCGACAAACCGGATTTGGTTTCGGTAATTGAAACCGCCTCGAATACGTCATCAAAAATTGTAGGATCGAACATTTTCGGTGAATTTACGCAATCAAACATAAGTGGTGTATCGGATGACGAGCAACTATCACCGAAAAAAGATCGTGAAGAAAACGTAAGTTTATACAACCAGTGTAGGAGCGTTCATTACATACTCTACTCTCCCATTTCTAAATAAAATCCTCAACCACTTTTCTTTAAAGGAGATTCCCGATTTAACGAAACATAATATCGAAGAGCTTCAAAAGTTAGTTCTAATAGAACAGCTGAATGTTCTAAAGGCTGAAAAAAAGTTTTATGAAAAAGCTTGTTATGTTTTAGGTAAATGTTCTCAAAGTTAAAAAAAACTTGTTTTTGTTAGAGCTTGTTTTGTTCAATAATGTTGACAATCTTTTTAAATGAATTTATGTATGTTTGTTGTTAAAAAATTAAAAGAATAAAAGATTGAAGATTTAAGAGAAATTTAAATTAACGGAATTTCGAAATATTTCATACTGCAACGTTTAATTAGGTTGAAATAGACAAATCAGACGATCTAACAGATGCCATCAAATTGCTCAGAAAATTTAAAATTCAAACCGATTGAATCGACTCGAAATCGAGATTTGACAATACAGACTCTTCTTTTTGTTATCTTTGTGCTCAAGAATTCCTTAAAAAAAGGAATTGTAATAAAAATGAGTGAACATAAGTGACAAAAGCAGCCGAATCAAACATAGTGAATTTTCATGAGCGATCTTCCAATCCGCATAATTATTCTTTCCAGAATGAGAAAGTGATTTATTATCATCATCAATAGTGTCTTCATTGCAAATCAAATTACTAAAAATGTACATCTAAAGTAGATTCTAATAAAAGGCTAACAACAACACTTTTCCTTTCCATATTACTGTTTATGTTTCGGGGCCGAAAATGAGGGAAATTTTGTATTTTTTTCGAGTTTTTGGTCCCTCGGATAAATTATGTGCGTATGACAGGATCTTTTATTTAGTCTAGTCGATAAGGGCAAACGTTTACCAAAATCAGTTGCTCAAACAGCACTTAAAATACTTCTAAAAGTATTGTAACAAGGCAAAATTTTTTTGTCTCTTCTTGTTAGAAAAAGTTTGCAAGAATTTTAAGTGCTGTTTGAGCAGCTGATTTTGGTAAACGTTTGCCCTTATCGACTAGACTAATTATGAATTTTTGCTTTTATCAAACATGTAGAACCTACACCATGAAATTCTACATTCTACTCTGCGTTATGATTATTATGAGCATTGCCAACGCACTTCAAGCAAAAGTGATCATAGTCAGCTGCAGAAAGTACTCTATTTTACATGAAAATATTTTTATGGTGTTTTACAGCTGTGTGACACAATGTCAAGTTTCAGTATCCTATATAGAGTGTCACTCATGCTTGAAGTGCGTTGGCATTGCACATAAGTCAGCTTTCATACTATTCGCTGTATATGAAAGTAGTTGCAATGATTGCTGGAAATTGTTACGTTCTCATAAAGCTCTCAAAGTTTGAGACTCAAACCGTTAGTTTTGATATACAAATTTGATTGACTGGGGTTGGATTTTCATGAAAGTTGTAGAACCTTCTACAAGTAACATCTTCTAGTAAATGCTACTCATTCATTGTCGCAAACAAAACGTGGTATGTAGAATAATCTAAGGACCCTCTCAGTTTCTAATTTAGTGAGCAAAGACTTAGAGTTCTTTTATCGTGTAAAAAGATTAATTACAGGATAAACTCGATTTTAGTTTTAATGACAAGATCAGTTTATATCGAGATGTTAACCACTTGAAAGAATTGTGTACAAAAAAAACGTGGAAATAATGATTTCAGTTGTTTTTCCAGCTATGAAGAGATCTAACCCTCCGAGAAGTACGAACTGAAACATTTAAAATTATTAAGAAGACTTTTGCAAAGATCATAATCAATAATATGAGAATATGAGTTTCTTCGGTTACAATAATACTGTTATAATGGGAATATTCATACAAAAATGTACAGAAAATGGTAAAACAGAGGAAAAATCCGAACATTTCTCCGTTTTTTGTCAGAGCAAACTATCTCCTTCGCTCAACAACTAATTTCAATTTTAGCGTTGTTTCAAAAATACCTAAACTTTCCTTGAGTTTGGTGGTATGCAAAATTTACATGCTAGGAAAGTTACATAAGGAAATGAGTAGCAATCGGGAAGATCTATTTCTCCTTCACACACATTGCATAATCTCGCAGCAATGGAAAGATTGAAATTCAGGCTCCACGAGTCGAAGACAAAATCAACGATTACTCAAGCATCCATTCCGTCAGACAGACAGACGAAAGTATGTCGTCAAATGCGAGTTTTGCGAGTTCAACATGCGCATTTGTTTTGGACGATAGGCTATTTCGCGAGTTGTAGCCAGAACGAAGTGAAGGCTACAAGCGAAAGTGCCTGAGCGAGAGGCCGAAAACTCGAGAAAAGAATCCGAAATCCGAAGCATGAAGAAGCCGTTACCCATCAATCAAGATTAGAACGTAAGTCTGCGTACATTATGTTGAGCTTTTGATTCTGAAAAAAAGGCTCTCTACTTCTTATAAAATATTGTAAAGCTTATGCAACTGCCTTCTTTCCTTCAGGAGAAGCATGACTGGAAACAATTGGATGTTGGTGAACTTGAAACGTTGGTTTTGATCAAGATATTACGTGTTATTGAACTCGAACAACAATAATGGGAAAGCTCATGCCGTTTTGGAAAATCTGCTTGAATTTTGTAGACGCCATTCTCAATTCTATAGCAAAGACGTGAGTATATCAAATACTAAAACTGGTTTTACAGTCGTGGTTTACAAGCTGCTGTGGTCATAGAGTTTCTACAGAGAACGGCCAATCTTCTAAGTAGTGTAGTAATGATCGCTAATATTTAAAAAAAAGATCCTTCAGATGACACTTAACAGATGTCTGAACCGATAGCCTCAATTCCCATAAGATACCCAACAGTAATTATAACGTAACATAAAGCAGCACTAAACTTACCTTGAAAATTGCTTGAACTCGATTCGTCTTCAGATGATACCGGATCATAAATTACTAAGTCTTCCTGCGACTCCATTGGTTCTGGATCAAAAAGAATTAAGCTCTCTGCATCGAACTCGTCATAAATTATTGAGTCCTCTTGTGAGCTTTCCATAGGATATGGATCATAAACAATTAAGTCCTCCACATCAAACTCAACCAAACTTTGGTATTCCATCGTTTTAGTTGAGCCTTGTAAACACTCGCGTTTAAAAAAACGATTTAATTTGTCTGCTTGTTGAAAAAAACGATTTAATTTGTTTGCGTTTTGAAAAAAACGATTTAATTTGTTTGCGTTTTGAAAAAAACGATTTAATTTGTTTGCGTTTTGAAAAAAACGATTTAATTTATTAAGAATTTGGAGCTTCACTAAATTTTTCGATATCAATGGTCTGACAGAAACATGACGTGAAAAGCTTCGCCTGCTAAAAAATCGAAAGCAACGGTTTTTGTGAATTCGGTTTGGACGAGATTGGGCAAGGCTCGATGACCAAATTTAAAACCGACCTGAAATTTTTCAAAAAAAAACTTCAGCCGTCACACCTCTAATGAGTGTGGGCAGAGTTTTTATGTATTGTAAGCTTTCCGGTAAAACACATCATATCCTAGAACCATAAGAGTTGCCTTTCTCCTGTGTTTACTCTTTCTTTTGAAAAGTTCGAGTATTTAATCCCGAGTCACTTCCACAAAACAATTCTTAATATTTAAGGTCAATTTGAGGCAATAGTAAAACATCTATTGCTTAGTGTCATGGGAATTATATCCCGACGATTAACAATATTGCATTCTATTTTGGCTGCAGAACGGACCCTACCCATTGATGCAAACAAAATTGAATTGAATCTTGTGTTTGAACCGGCTCAGTTTGTTACAAAAACTGGATTCATTCACTGTTTACCTTCTTTGAATATTCTCCGTATAATCTTTGCCATCCAGACACGCTGTTGGCATCTATATCTACCACCAATGCACATTCGCTGATCAAAATTTGATCAAGTGATGAAGTACATTGACTAAGGCTGATGAGAGAATTGACCCTTGCGAAGAGCAGAAAGATGTCCATTGTAGAGTTATCATCCAGTTAACCGTTTTCGTTGCCCATAACCGAATCGTCATCGGGCGCTCCGCCCTATCTTCGCCCACTACGAGCTACAGATGTCATAATCTTTCCACTTATTAGGAGTAAAAATAAGCAACAACAAAGAGAGCATTTTTGTTTCCAAATACTTTATTGGATAGCTTCCATCACATTGCAGCAAAAAATGCGAACATTACAATCGACCAGGCGCATTCCTTCTCTTACGTTGGGTCTCTAACGATTTATCATGTTTTCACATATTACCGGTATCACGGGATAAATCACCCTAGATAAAACAATCAGTGCATGTAGATAGTCTGACGTAGTACCGTGAACTCGTCGCATGTTGACAAAATCCTTTTCCTTCTGATTATTGAGAATATACGCTATGAACGATATAGCTTTGCCTTTGCCAGTCCGAAGTTGAGTTTTGTCCAACACTAAATTCTTTTGAGGCGGAAATTGTTGCAATCCGCTGGTTAATTTGTTGCAATTGTAGTCTTTCCTAGAACATAGAAGAATAATGAGTCATCAAAGTACACAACCGAATTTGCTTTTGTTTCATAACTTCATGAAAACTGCAACAAATTCAAATTGTGCAGCATCGTTGGAAAAAAGTTTCTCGTCAGAAACACCATCTCGATTAATTCGTGTAAATTGAGAGTACCGGTGCCGAAATGTTGCTCAAATTCGTCAAAGTCCAGCAAGTGTTTGGATGCAATAATATCGCCCATCAGACATTCAATCTTGAACCAGCACTAACTGAATGTCATTGAAGAGCTCCAAACATGTCCTGTCCTCGAAGCCAGCGATTCCATTGAACTTTATTTGCACTCGGGTCACAATCTAAATAATAAATTTTCTTTTCAGATGTGGGATAGGAAGTGCGCCAAGTTCTAATCGTACGAGCCTTGACAATGCATGCCTTCGTGATTTTCTTTCTTTCACAGACGTCGATGAGGATCTTTTTGCTTTGGAAGGACTCTTTTTCTCGGATTCTCGGATTTCTCGGCTCTTCATCTTTTAGTGAACGTTTCAAAGCCAATGTCACACCATTCAGCGCAGGAACAGTCACTAGATCTGTTGAAGGAAAACGTTTTTCAAATTGAATACATATTTTTTACAGATAATACAAGCTGCTTCGTGGTTATTGTTGCTTCATTTTGTTGTTAAAACTGTTTTGCCCTACAAAAACATTACCCGCTGAAGCTATAGTTTTGTGTGTGATGTATTTGCTGATCAATGTTTATATTATTGCGCGGTTTCTACTTTGACAGCGTCAAAATGTCAGTCTTGTCATAGTTACAAAATATCAGATGTAGGGGGATCCGCAGTGCAGAATTGGAAGAATTGGTTATTGCAAAATGCTGCTCATTTGTTAAGTCACGAAATTGTTTTTTTTTTCAAGCGCGAGATTTTTTGAAAATTGGAGCGGCTTTTTAAACTGAAATTAAGAATTTCAAATTCCACTTTTCCAATATCAATATACATTTTCAGTGTGTTTTTGATGTGTTCATTGAAATAAAAATAATATGGACAAAGGCTCGCGGTTTATTGTCAAAATTAATGCAGTCTACGCCAAACAAACTCAAAAGTCCAAAAAATATCACAAAAAACACAAATTTTAGGAGTTTTGAGTTTTTTCTCAGTACACTACATCAATCTGGACAATTCCAGTGGCTATCGAAACCTTATATGTTCTGGCACCAAACGATGAGGCCACTTTTTTCAAAAATAATTCGAATAAAAAGTTATCATCAAAAATGTATTTCATAGGGGGTCGGAGTGTAGATTGCTCTTAAATTATTGTAGTGTTGTACTAATGTCGGCTTTGGAGAGACCTACAAGTAGAGTATACGCTCTGGCTGGTGCGAGTACATCGACAAGAATTATATCCTTCAGAGCATATTATTTGGGAACCAATTCTCAAAAGTTCACTAAAATTCCAAAAAAATCCAATTTTTTTTGCTTGTTCATAGTTTTTAAAGGTTTTTGAACTTTTCCTGATCTTTTACGAGTATTTAATTATAAAAATGCAAAGAAAAGAAATTTTTTAGGAATTTTAGGGAATTTTTGGGAATTAATTCCCAAAAATTCCCTAAATTCCCAAAATTTCCCTAAATTCTCAAAAATTCCCAAAAATTCCCTAAATTCCCAAAAATTCTCAAAAACGATTCCCAAATATTAGGCTCTGAATGTAATAGATTTATAGTACAATTGTTAAAAGTTTCCTATGTGCAGAATGAGCACCAGCTGACTATCACCTAACACACATTTATTGAATGATAAACAATCAAAACACATTCTTCACAATTCATACGTGTTATGTGCGCGCATAGATGAAGTTAAAAGCCAACTTCACTGCTACGGTATTTCACAGATATTTACCAGAGTAAAGTTATTTCACCAAAAACTAGATCACAAAGAATTAAGTACTGAAGTAGAGCCTAGAAGTAGTAAAACGACTGTGTAGCCTCTATAGGCCAACGGAGGTGTTCTATAGAAATTCCCACAAAAAATGTGCATTCAGTTTACCTTAAAGAACATGGGAATGAGAAACTTTCGAAATGTGTTGTGAACATTTATCGAAATTTTCAGTTCATCACAAATTGAGGTTCAACAAATGACATGCGCAAATCTACGCCTCGTCAACCAAACAAAGAATTGTTAATATTGTGACATTACAGTAGATAATAGCTATTTTCCTAATAGCTGATTTTAACCATAAGACAAACGAACGCTAGGGATGGGAGCCGTCAAAATTATCGAAAATATCAATCGAAAGAAATTATCGATAATCGATTAATCATATCGTTATCGATAATTTAATGATTATCGATAATTGTCAAAACATATTTTGATATTTATCTGAAAATTCATGATAATATACCGATATATCGGAATATATCGATAAATATCGGAATTTCGGACCGAAATATCGATATATCGAATTATCGATATCTTGATAATTATCAAAATATCAATAATTATCGATTATCGATATTTTTTCTGATAATTTTCGATAAAAAAGTCGATAATTATCGATTATCGATAATCATTATCATTATCGCTCATGCCTAAAGAACGCCAAACCAAGCCAGAAAGGCCCAGATGCTGTATTACGGCATGAGCTGACATTATACCGACACCGGGTAATTGCAACTATATCTAGTTTGAAATAGCGAAGCGACGCGACGGTAAAATAGAAAAAGAGTTTAGAATATAGAAAACTCATGCCGTAATACCGCTCATCCCGGTATTTAGGTATTTGATAAGAAAGAAAATTTCAATACAGAAGTGATTGTCTCATATTTCCGAGCTGAGTGATGTGAGATTGAATGAAACATTATCTCTAACTTAACTGAAGTAAGACATGGTTGATTTATAAAGATACTGTAATAATCTGATGTAATGTGTACACATGGTCCATCCTTCCCTTACCATTTACGATCATTATTTATTTGATTTGAAATTCTACTATTTCATCGACCGCACAGAGAAAAGACGAGACTCAATAAAAACGGTTGAAAAACGTTGTCTGATCCTAGAATAGTTCTCGTGGCCATTTGTTTAAATGCAACGAAACCTATTTTTAGTGATTAAAAAAATGAATAAATAATTAATTACACTTATGCCCTTGTCAAAGGATTAAAACTATGAAATGAGGTATACAACAAAAGTGCTTCCTTCTCTAATGCCACTCACATAAAATTTAAGATGAAACTCCTTAGCGATAAGAATCTTTTCATTTTTTTAAATAAAACATTCCCTAAACCGAACATTTATAATATCATAAATAAAAGGACAGGTGAAGGAAGCCTCATTTTCATAATTGTAAAGGGTTAAGTGATTAAATGTATTGTTGTTGGTTTTGTTGTTTGGGATGTTTATTTCTTGAAAGTTTTACGCTAGAGAAAATGTGGTAGTTGTATTCATTATGCAGTCATAACACAGTCCAATTATTTTTTTTTTATATTTTTGATTTATGATCGAATGTTTTATGGGAGGACACATTTTCACTAAACAAATAAGGGATGGAATAATCAAATTCGAAAAAACCGCAGTGTGGGCCGTTTTCATTCATGTAACATAGACGAGTTAATTAAGTTATTATTCGATGAAAGGATTGTGATGACATGAAATGAATGAATGCTTTTCTGTTGATCAATCTAAAATTTTCTCGATGGTGATACAGAAACCAACAAAATATCACGTTGTCACCGTTCACAGTGTACGTACATTTAAAAAAAAATATTTCCACTCCATTAATTCAAAACTGATTATGCCCTGTCTGTCGCTGACTTCGTATATAAACGTGTAATAATTAAAGCTTCAGCAAAATTTGAAAAAGTCAGCAAAATTACGTATAAACCGAAAATTACTCATGTGTTTCTTCTGCCAAGCCAGCAGCAGCAGCAAGCACACTCATATTCATTTATAGACTGAAGGGTGTTGCTGACATTTGGTATTGTTTGTTGCGTTTAACAATTTATATAAAGCAACTTAACATGAACTAAAACATGTGAATCAGAGAGAAAACGGTTTACATTTTGTACTGGTGAATGTGCAATTAAGCACAGCGATTTCGAGAATTAATTGATTTCAACGCTGGGTGCACTAGAGTAGAAGGTAAGTAAATATGCATTGAAAAGTTGAATGGGAAAAAAATCCGTGTGTTGTCTACGGAGCGTTAAGTTATTCAAAAGTAATTTATGTTTTCACATTCTGTTTCTAAAATTATGAACAATTTTTGAACTTATATGAAAAGTGATATGAAAATAAAGGGGATAGGCGACCTTTCTGCACGGGCAATGTCGTCTGGAATTTTGTGAACGATAATATCGTCCAGAAAACGATAATATCGTCCAGAAAACGATAATATCGTTCAGAAAACGATAATATCGTCCAGAAAACGATAATGTCGTTCAGAAAACGATAATGTCGTCCAGAAAACGATAATAGAGGACGCCAGCTTTTCTGGACAAAAACGATAATGTCCAACAATAACAATAATGCCCCGTCAAAAATGGCGACCATTGTGACTGCATACACATGGATGTCAATTGTCAATTTTGTATTTATTTTTGATTTTTATTCTGAAAGTGCGTCCGGATCTACATTTTATTACTGCAATCCCTAGATCTAATTTGTAGGAAAGTAACGACATTAAGCTGGAAAAAATCCGTTCATCTTTCAACGCACTATTCGACGACAAACATCATCCACTCCACAACAAAGACGTGCTTAACCTGTAAGCGGAACATATAATATTTGTCGTCGTACAACGTGTTGTAGAGTGAAACAATTTTTTCCAGCTCAATGTCGTTAGCTTCCTACAAATTAAATCTACGGATTGCAGTAATAAAATGTAGATCCGGACGCACTTTCAGAATAAAAATCAAAAATAAATAGAAAATTGACTTGTCCATGTGTATGCATTCACAATGGTCGCCATTTTTGATGGGGCATTATTGTTGGGAATTATTGTTATTGTCGAACATTATCGTTTTTGTCCAAAAAAGCTGGCGTCCTCAAATGTCGTCCAGAAAACGATAATATCGTCCAGAAAACGATAATATCGTTCAGAAAACGATAATATCGTCCAGAAAACGATAATATCGTCCAGAAAACGATAATATCGTCCAGAAAACGATAATATCGTCCAGAAAACGATAATATCGTCCAGAAAACGATAATATCGTCCAGAAAACGATAATATCGTCCAGAAAACGATAATATCGTCCAGAAAACGATAATATCGTCCAGAAAACGATAATATCGTCCAGAAAACGATAATATCGTCCAGAAAACGATAATATCGTCCAGAAAACGATAATATCGTCCAGAAAACGATAATATCGTCCAGAAAACGATAATATCGTCCAGAAAACGATAATATCGTCCAGAAAACGATAATATCGTCCAGAAAACGATAATATCGTCCAGAAAACGATAATATCGTCCAGAAAACGATAATATCGTCCAGAAAACGATAATATCGTCCAGAAAACGATAATATCGTCCAGAAAACGATAATATCGTCCAGAAAACGATAATATCGTCCAGAAAACGATAATATGTCAAAAAGATAATATCGTCCAGAAAACGATAATATCGTCCAGAAAACGATAATATCGTCCAGAAAACGATAATATCGTCCAGAAAACGATAATATCGTCCAGAAAACGATAATATCGTCCAGAAAACGATAATATCGTCCAGAAAACGATAATATCGTCCAGAAAACGATAATATCGTCCAGAAAACGATAATATCGTCCAGAAAACGATAATATCGTCCAGAAAACGATAATATCGTCCAGAAAACGATAATATCGTCAGAAACGATAATATCGTCCAGAAAACGATAATATCGTCCAGAAAACGATAATATCGTCCAGAAAACGATAATATCGTCCAGAAAACGATAATATCGTCCAGAAAACGATAATATCGTCCAGAAAACGATAATATCGTCCAGAAAACGATAATATCGTCCAGAAAACGATAATATCGTCCAGAAAACGATAATATCGTCCAGAAAACGATAATATCGTCCAGAAAACGATAATATCGTCCAGAAAACGATAATATCGTCCAGAAAACGATAATATCGTCCAGAAAACGAAAAAAAATCAGAAAACGATAATATCGTCCAGAAAACGATAATATCGTCCAGAAAACGATAATATCGTCCAGAAAACGATAATATCGTCCAGAAAACGATAATATCGTCCAGAAAACGATAATATCGTCCAGAAAACGATAATATCGTCCAGAAAACGATAATATCGTCCAGAAAACGATAATATCGTCCAGAAAACGATAATATCGTCTAGAAAACGATAATATCGTCCAGAAAACGATAATATCGTCCAGAAAACGATAATATCGTCCAGAAAACGATAATATCGTCCAGAAAACGATAATATCGTCCAGAAAACGATAATATCGTCCAGAAAACGATAATATCGTCCAGAAAACGATAATATCGTCCAGAAAACGATAATATCGTCCAGAAAACGATAATATCGTCCAGAAAACGATAATATCGTCCAGAAAACGATAATATCGTCCAGAAAACGATAATATCGTCCAGAAAACGATAATATCGTCCAGAAAACGATAATATCGTCCAGAAAACGATAAAATCGTCCAGAAAACGATAATATCGTCCAGAAAACGATAATATCGTCCAGAAAACGATAATATCGTCCAGAAAACGATAATATCGTCCAGAAAACGATAAATATCGTCCAGAAAACGATAACTATCGTCCAGAAAACGATAATATCGTCCAGAAAAATAATAAAACGATAATATCGTCCAGAAAACGATAATATCGTCCAGAAAACGATAATATCGTCCAGAAAACGATAATATCGTCCAGAAACGATAATAGTCACAAAACGATAATATCGTCCAGAAAACGATAATATCGTCCAGAAAACGATAATATCGTCCAGAAAACGATAAATATCGTCCAGAAAACGATAATATCGTCCGAAAACGATAATATCGTCCAGAAAACGATAATATCGTCCAGAGAAACCGATAATATCGTCCAGAAAACGATAATATCGTCCAGAAAACGATAATATCGTCCAGAAAACGATAATATCGTCCACGAAAACGATAATATCGTCCAGAAAACGATAAATAAAAAATAAATCGCCAGAAAAAAAAAAAAAAAAAAAAAAAAAAAAAAAAAAAACGATAATAAAAAAACGATAATATCGTCCAGAAAACGATAATATCGTCCAGAAACGATAATATCGTCCAGAAAACGATAATATCGTCCAGAAAACGATAATATCGTCCAGAAACGATAATATCGTCCAGAAAACGATAATATCGTCCAGAAAACGATAATATCGTCCAGGAAAACGATAATATCGTCCAGAAAACGATAATATCGTCCAGAAAACGATAATATCGTCAAGAAAACAAAATCGTCCAAAAACGATAATATCGTCCAGAAACGATAATATCGTCCAGAAATATCGTCAGAAAACGATAATTATCGTCCAGAAAACGATAATATCGTCCAGGAAAACGATAATATCGTCCAGAAAACGATAATATCGTCCAGAAAACGATAATATCCAAAACGATAATATCGTCCAGAAAACGATAATATCGTCCAGAAAACGATAATATCGTCCAGAAAACGATAATATCGTCCAGAAAACGATAAATATCCAGAAAACGATAATATCGTCCAGAAAACGATAATATCGTCCAAGAAAACGATAATATCGTCCAGAAAACGATAATATCGTCCAGAAAACGATAATATCGTCCAGAAAACGATAATATCGTCCAGAAAACGATAATATCGTCCAGAAAACGATAATATCGTCCAGAAAACGATAATATCGTCCAGAAAACGATAATATCGTCCAGAAAACGATAATATCGTCCAGAAACGATAATATCGTCCAGAAAACGATAATATCGTCCAGAAAACGATAATATCGTCCAGAAAACGATAATATCGTCCAGAAAACGATAATATCGTCTCAGAAAACGATAATATCGTCCAGAAAACGATAATATCGTCCAGAAAACGATAATATCGTCCAGAAAACGATAATATCGTCCAGAAAACGATAATATCGTCCAGAAAACGATAATATCGTCCAGAAAACGATAATATCGTCCAGAAAACGATAAAATCGTCCAGAAAACGATACTATCGTCCACAAAACGATAATATCGTCCAGAAAACGATAATATCGTCCAGAAAACGATAAAATCGTCCAGAAAACGATACTATCGTCCACAAAACGATAATATCGTCCAGAAAACGATAATATCGTCCAGAAAACGATAATATCGTACAGAAAACGATAATATCGTCCAGAAAACGATAAAATCGTCCAGAAAACGATAAAATCGTCCAGAAAACGATACTATCGTCCAGAAAACGATAAAATCGTCCAGAAAACGATAATATCGTCCAGAAAACGATAATATCGTCCAGAAAACGATAATATCGTCCAGAAAACGATAAAATCGTCCAGAAAACGATACTATCGTCCACAAAACGATAATATCGTCCAGAAAACGATAATATCGTCCAGAAAACGATAATATCATCCAGAAATCGATAATATCATCTAGAAAACGATAATATCGTCCAGAAAACGATAATATCGTCCAGAAACCGATAATATCGTCTAGAAAACGATAATATCGTTCAGAAAACGATACTATCGTCCACAAAACGATAATATCGTCCAGAAAACGATAATATCGTCCAGAAAACGATAAAATCGTCCAGAAAACGATACTATCGTCCACAAAACGATAATATCGTCCACAAAACGATAATATCGTCCAGAAAACGATAATATCGTCCAGAAAACGATAATATCGTCCAGAAAACGATAATATCGTCCAGAAAACGATAATATCGTCCAGGAAACGATAATATCGTCCAGGAAACGATAATATCGTCCAGAAAACGATAATATCGTCCAGAAAACGATAATATCGTCCAGAAAACGATAATATCGTCCAGAAAACGATAATATCGTCCAGAAAACGATAATATCGTCCAGAAAACGATAATATCGATCGACCAAATAATATTTCTAAATTTTACATTGTAGACGATGTTATCATCCTGGGTGAAAAAGTTTCGTGCGATATAATCGTCTCAAAAACAATATTATCGTTTTTTTGAGCGACATTATCGTTTTTTTAACGATAATATCGTACCTGACAATGTGGGCCATGTATAGATGTCCCGCCACTTATACAGATGATCTTCAGGCCGTCCGATTTGGGGCACGTGTTTTCGATAAGCTTGAATACTCTCCGAAAACAAAGCGTTTTATTTACGCATGAAGGATGTCATAAAATTTCTGACTGAAGAATTCAGTTAGCGAAATTTATTCGAAAACGTCACAATTGCATTTCTATAAAATAAATCGTAACTCAATCGAAATTAGTCTTAATCTTGCCCATTAGTTTTATCTTAAATGCAAATCTTTGGCAATAAATATCTTTTAATTGATAAGCCATCTCAGCAGATTATACGGTTTTGTGTATACCATCCATACGAGAAGAAGCTGAAACGTTAAGATCCCCATTGATGGTGCGTATCATTACCAAACACTCAACTTACCAGGCTTTGAATGTTTATGCAAAATTATGCGTAAACATTTTTTTCTTCTTCTGTTATTTTGAATTGAAAATACTGGTAACAAGCAGATAACAAGGAAGAATGAAAGAAAAAAAAAATTATTCGAAAAACAAATATATAAATCTGAGTGCACACACAGAATGCATAAAAATAAACATCCATCCAGCAAATAAAGGAAGGGTTTTATTATATGCGCGAATGTGAAAATATTTTTTCAATGCCAAAAGACCTTGAATTAAATTAAATATTTTCAGAATGTTGATTTTTGCGCATCAAATTTATTGAGTTCGGAATTAATATTTTCTTATTATGTGACATTTAGTTTGAATAAATTGTTTGAACATATATCTCAGTTAATGTTCGCTTGGAAGAGTCGTTTTTTCATTCGACGCATTAGCAATGTTCACTTGAAAGTTACTTATTTTGTTTACAATTTATATAAGGTACGTAAAGCCTAACTGCATTTAACATTGAATAGTTAAATACAGAACTGCCACGTGTCAAATTAGCGACTTATAAAAAAATGAAATTTTATTCATTTATGTAGTAAAACGATAATTCAGGCAGCAGAAAAATAAGACGTCCAAACTGTTCAGTGGTTAAAGCAAGAAGGATTTATTCTTTCTATGTCAAACATGTCATCATCTTACAATTATAATATCACTATGATGGGTCTAGGCTTACAAGTTCATATGATCAGTTACGAATTACTAAGTCCCAACAATTTATCTTAGTTTCAAACTCTGAAACTTGTTTTGAAATGGAGCTTAATCAATGAAATATCATTTTTATTATAATTCGCTAAAAATTCGATGAAACTTCATCCGCTTATTGAAATGGTGGCGCTGGCATTCTTTAACATGTCCTGGTGTCCTTGTAATTTTTGAATGCCAAGTAACATCAGCGTAGATCATTGAAAAGTCCAGGCATATGGTTGATGGATCCGAAGGTGCCCGGGAAGAAGTCCCCCCGGACGACTTTAACTTTCAAATGGTCATAACTCGGAAAGTTGAGAGTATTTCTGAAAACAATGTTCTAGCAGGATGTAGAGCGTTAAAAACTCTACAAAACTGCCAAAGAAACCGATGGTCCAAAAGGTGTGTCTGTCGAGGTTTTCTAACATCGAAAGTTCGACATTTTCGTTTTTGACTTTTATTTCCCGAGAGACAAATTATTAAGTTTAGCTTTTGGCATGAGGTTGTAGAGGAGGTCGAGTACTACCAGTACACTAGGCATTGTCCCGGTCGGCGATCCATCCGAAACCACTTTTTCAACATTTTCGAATGGACTTTTTAAGTGTACCCACGTCGCCCACGAAGCCATTGCAGACAATGTAACCGGTGTTGCTGAGTCGAGGTAACCTTGGCCAGTAAGTGCACATAATATTCCATAACAGTAGCTGAACTCTTTTACAAAATATTTAAGAATTCGGTGTAGCACATTTTGTACCACAAAATCTGAGAAAGTGAAATTTGTGAGAAAAACAACAAATAATCGTTTTAATTAGTTATTTGACCCACGAACAGTAGTAAGAAGTCGATTTCGTTGCAAATACACATTTTTCGATATTTTTACAAAAGGTTGAACTTCGTGGTATACCGTGTCAATATAATGTGCTACATCGAGATCCCAAATATTTTGTAAAAGAGTTCAGCTACTGTTATGGAATATTATGTGCACTTACTGGCCAAGGTTACCTCGACTCAGCAACACCGGTTACAGTGTCTGCACTGGCTTCGTGGGCGACGTGGGTACACTTAAAAAGTTCATTCATTAATGTTGAAAAAGTGGTTTCGGATGGATCGCCGACCGGGACAATGCCTAGTGTACTGGTACTACTTGACCTTCTCTACAACCTCATGCCAAAAGCTAAACTTAATAATTTGTCTCTCAGGAAATAAAAGTCAAAAACGAAAATGACGAACTTTCGATGTTAGAAAACCTCGACAGACACACCTTTTGGACCATCGGTTTCTTTGGCAGTTTTGTAGAGTTTTTAACGCTCTACATCCTGCTAGAACATTGTTTGCAGAAATACTCTGAACTTTCCGAGTTATGACCATTTGAAAGTTAAAGTCGTCCGGTGGGACTTCTTCCCGGGCACCTTCGGATCCATCAACCATATGTCTGGACTTAGTTTTCAATGAACTACGTTTTCCGCACACAGGCTATCGCGACCATTAAAATTCTCAAAATTCGATACGCCCTACTCCATACAACCTATCGAGTGTGACTATGATTTTACACATACGAAATTGCGTGTTAGTACTTTGAAGCTAGAAAGGGTAGAAGATAACCCAATTTAACCTTGGAATTCCATGACATTCAAACCTGTGTCTATTCATTACTTCCTAATTAGCAGCGAAACGACCTAGCTAAATATAACATCAACCAAAGCCATATTGCTGTCGTCTAATTAAAACAAATGCAGTGAAAAGACAAAACGCAGTGTCTCCGGTTTCTCTGGAGTTAACGATTCCGATTAGACCGGAGAAACTAAAGCAACACTTAATTGACTTGACAATTAATTTGAAAAGTTACATTTTTGTAAGTCAAAGTAAAAGACGAGAAAACAAAAACTGTTTCTTCTGACTTCACTATTCCATAAAATGGAAATATTTTTGTAAAAATATTTCTAAAATTATTTCAACGAATACTTAAAATGGACCACACACTTCGTCTATGTTTATATGACGATAAAGAACGGATTACCATAACGAAAACAATTATTATGTTTAGTTTCAGTATTCCCTTAATTTGTTATTACAAATATTCAACATTCGTATAATGGACTTTTGAAGAAAAGAAGAACGAAAACAAAAACCCAACCAAACATCATTCAACCAATTTGTGTATCCATGGCATAGGAAACACAACACAACCAATTAAATGTTCCTTAATTATGTTCTCACAATTCTATAAAACACCAGACCACCACATTTTAATCAATTTTTTTTAGTTGTAATACTCTTCAAACAATTTTATTGTTGAATAATCAAAATTTATTCATTTGTATCGAATGAGCGTGAAATTTTCAGCAATTTTTTTTCCTCTCAAACTTTTTTGATATTCAAAAAAAAAATGTGTTTCGAAGATGTTGAGTATCCATCCAACAGCGATTGTTAATTTAACGGATTTTAGGTTCATTGAATTTATTTATTGACAATATTCAAATGGCTTAATTTAGGTGAAAATGATGAGTGAGTTGTTTCGTTTCACTTAAGACAATGACTTCTGAGCAGGACATCATTATTTTACCAGTTTTTTTAATAGGTTCTGGTGTGGATAGGTTTTCTCAAACAGTGGTTAGTAGCAGACGATATGAATGCCCACTGCTCAGACTTACTAAGACCAATACGATAATGTTTTTGTCGCTTGAAGTAGACAAGAATTTTTATTCTTTATCGCTAATATATACAAGACAGGTGGATTTGTTCGATGAATAGAAATTTTAATAAATTATTTAACACGCGTCAGGTCTTTGTAGAAGTCAGTTAAAGCGTATACAAAAATACAATTTAACTGATCACATTTCTATTTATAAAAAATTAAAAAATTTTAAATTTCGGTAAACGGATTTTTCATTATTTCGAATTTTTATTTTTAAAATTTTGTGAGAATTTCAAAATTTATTACGGATCTACGAAAAACAGTAGATTTGATAAGTCAAATATTGCTGCTACAGGCATTCAACGAATTAAATTCAACTATTTTCAACATCTACATTTCATAATCTCGTCTTCGATTCCATACACAAAAATGCCAACATTGACAGATTTTCGACCTTTAGAATAGCTTTTTTGCTAACTAGGTAGTAAATTGGGTTGTTTTACGCACTAGATGTGAGTTATGAGTCAGAACTTATGACACACCAAACAATAGGTCTAACATATGATGAATTGTTTGGAATGTCAACTGTCATGTACACGGAAGCAAAACGGATGACTGTGAATTCAACTTAACTGTCAGTGCACATATATTTCATCAAATTTCATCCACATAACCCTAACCTCAATAATATTTCTGTGTAAATCGCTGGGCGACGTTGCTCGATTTGTATGAAATATCACGTTGCCGTGGATGAAACTGTCGTTGTTCGGGTTGTCAAAGTTCGTGTTTACAGTTAGATGGAACAAACCTATTAACAAATACAGAAATTTTCCGCGAGCAAATGAACAACTATCGAAATAGTCCGTGAGTAAATTGACAGTAAATAAATACCGTGCTCAAAAATACCGTACTTAGATATCAAAACCTGGTAGCTAACTATGAATATTTTGACATTACAGTAGATAATAGTATTTTTCGTCACAAGTGACGGCTTCGGCTTCGCCTCGTTAGGACAAGCTTAAGACTAGTCCTGAAAAAATTCTGCTTTCGTCACGAGTCACGCACTACGTTTTCTGTGCCGTAAGGATCATAATGAGACGAAAAACAAAACAAAAACATTACAACAATTTCAGCTTTTCTTAGCAATCACTTTTCGATCGTAGGTGCAGTGACGAAATAAGTCGAATTATGATTCTAAGGCACATAAATGATGTTTTTCATACCTAGTACCCGAAAAGTGCGACTTCATCGCAGTTTTTCTCTGTCGGATATGGAAAACATTATTCGTACCACGGACTAAAAGTCTTTTTTAGCGTATTCGATTCCTCTCACACGCTAAAAAATACTTTTAGTCCTACGAAATGTACTATTACATTAATTGTCTTAATTGCTGAACCGTAAATTGACAAGCTTAAGCCTAATCAAAGAATCCACTTCTCGACTTTCTTACCTCCTGACCAAGCTTAGACTTTCCTACTTCGAAAGAAAACGTTCGTATCTTCCAAGAATGATACAATTCGATGAAATTTAACAGAATCAGATTCTTATTCATGTTCAAATGTTTGGAAACTAACTGCAGCCCTAAAGGGTCCTAACTTGATCTTCGGAAGTTTAGGGATGTTTCTGATATGAACTCTCGTGACTAGAATTCTAGTGATTTGTTGGTAAGAAAACTAGGAGCACCTCATTTGGTCGCTGGGCTTTTTTTTGTATGCCATACGACTGACTCAGACGTATCATCGAAATCTTTGCAACATTTCCAACACAATTATAACAAAACAGAAACTTCCATCTTCTTATCAGAACCATTCATCAATAACGTAATTCTAAACGTAAAACGAATACTGACATTGAACGAACCGATCACACCTCCTATAATTATTACCAATTGTAATTAAACAACACACTCCTCTTTAGATATTTTACCAACACTTTCGATACTTTTACACTCATAGAACAGACGGAATAAAAATTGCTCTAACAACACCTTTCAAAGTGTGTTTTTTTTCGGGAAATATCTTAATAACAATCTAAAATTAATACAACGTAAACATCATTAATCAATGAAAAAATATTATTGAAAAAAAGTAAATAACATTTGAGTATAGTCTAGGCGCTCGACGTTTAATTTATTTGGGTTCTAATAGAAAGTTGACTCGAATTGGTTTTTGTTACAACTTTTTTTGATGCTATTTTCGACTACATAACTTGTTTGGTTAGACTAGGCACTCATTTTCATTCAGAAATAAATGAATGCGGAATCGAAGATTCAATCCTCTGTCAATAAAAATCCTTTGAAAATTTGTTAAAACTAGGATATACTCAAAATGTAAAGTAAATGTAAAGAGATAATCAGAAAACTTCAAAAGATCCTTTGAAATTCACAAATTCACTGGAAGAAAAAACTTTTAAAATCTGAAGTAAATCCTAAAAAATCCGACATAACCTCATAATACTTTCAAAATATCTCAAAAAACTTCAAAAAAGCATTAACAGCAATAAAAATTGTAGAAAATCTTCAGAAAATGTCAAAAAATTCCTCAAAACTGGAAGAGAAAATCTTAAAAGATAATCCTAAAAAACCTCTTAAAAATCTCATAAAAATCTTCAGAATAGCATTGATCCTTTGTAAACGAATTCTACAAATATCTGGCCCGCCGGCTGAATCGACGAATATTGCACGAATGCAACGGACTAACAAAACTACAAAAGAAAAAATTGTAGGCCGGTTAGAAAAGAATTTGTTTTTAATAAAATGTTATTCTTTTTAAATGAGTTAATCGCATGTTAAAATACTTTGAAGCAACGTTATAGCAAATATGAGTAAAAAAGTGTACTTTTCGTAGTTGTTTTTATATAAAATATAAATTAATATTCGTGGATCATAGATCAACCAAAAAAACCGAACACAGAAATACTGGGCCCAATTTCAAAAAATAAAAAACAAAATGTAGCAAGAAACCAGTAAATGATAATTTCTGGTATTATTTTCGTGAATGCTGATGAGTAATAAATGATTGTTTTTTTGATTCATTACACTGAGAATAATTGAAACAAATCAAGGTTGATTCGTTTTCCTACCGTGATTAACCTTTACCGTACGAACAAAAATCGAAATGATTTTGGCTTTTATATGCTTAACAATCGACATACGGATTCAATTAATTATCGTAATAACGGCATGGGGTTAAGAATCTGTTAAGAATCTCTACCGCAAATTTTTAATATTTTTTTTTGTCCATCACTACAAGTACGCTTACTACGTGTTCCTTCTATCGAATATAATCTTTTGTAATTTGACATTTGAAAAAATTAAAAATATTACAAAAATGCACTGGTAAAGGACTTGAAATTTGTTCTTTATAAGTCAAGTGAAAAATGCACTGTTAAAGGACTTGAAATTTGTTCTTTATAAGTCAAGTGAAATGAAGTTCACGCGAACCAAAATTTTTGACAGATTGCTCATACATTTTCTGTCAAAATATCATTTCATCGACTGGTTGTATACTATCAATCAAAAAGTTTACAGAATCAAATGGGGAAATTCCATTTGAAAAGTAATGCTCAAATTTGCTGATTTCACCTACGGAAAGTCTCGCGCCGTTTCGTTCTTTGTAGATTCACAGAACCAAATTCAAGTTTTCAAGGTAAAGTTTTGTGATGTGTTGTCTAAGAAGGAAGTTGCATAATGTGAATAAGGTCGACGTGTTGTAAAGCTGATTGTATCTCCCATCGATGTCTTGTTTGCTTTGTTGGTCCCTGATCTTCATTCCTATCGATCGAACTTGTATGTGACAGACCAGTCAAAACCATCTTTACTAGTTCAAATGCGTTAGTATGCACTGTCTTGCTAAAAGGTGTAATAGGAAGCTACTGATGATGGTCAGACCACGCTGACCTAGGGCCACTATTACAACCTGAGGCCGAAACAGTTTCTTTCGATGTTGTATACATCATTGATGTATTACATCAACCTCCCATCTGTACCCTGTTTGATCTGGCTTTCTGTTTTTGTCTTCGCGTTACAGTTCTTGCTCTCGATGGTCTTAACACCGTCGAGATCTAGGTATGTGCGAATAGTCCGTTGCTAAAGCCGCAACGTTAAAAAGATCGTTATGTCAATTGAATTTCGCCTAGTCGGTTGGCCTGTAGAGGCGCCACATTTTTTTATAGTACTTCATTTTCACTTTTTGTGTAACAACTTCACATTGATTCATTTTGTGAAGTTTGTTCATGAAAAAATAATTCAGTGACAGCAGTCTTATGATGAAGAAAAGTACTAAATTGTAATAGATTTGACCCTTAGTTTCTAAACTCCATTCTCCTATAGATTTTCGTATAACTCTGCTGCAATTCTAGTACATTTCGTCATAAAATTGCTAATGCCACCCTTCTATTTTTTATAAACCCAGTTCACTGCCATGGCATTTATAATAGTTATTTGATCACCAAGGAAAGAAAACTGGATTTCTTTGAATGTTATTTCACTACGATCTGGCCACAAGTCACCCGATAAAATGATTTTTTTTCCCGAGGTCAACACAAAAAAACAAAAGCTCCCACAGCTTCAGTTGAGTTGAGAAAATAACCATTTTCTCGCCTGCGTTGTGAAATGGTTATTTGTTTACCACTGGCAGAATGTAGGAACTTCTAACAAGAGCGAAGCGAGTGCCGCAATTCGCTCGAATTGGCAATTATTCCTAGTAGTTAGCTGAAAGTTCGCTGAATCTTACTCTACTCATGTTCGGCGCTACGTTGGAACCACATTTTCTGTGATTGGTTACGAACACCAAGAAAAATTCCATTATAATCCCCTTGGTGGTTTGAATGTTTATTGACATTTCAGAATCATAAATCAATAATAAAAATCGATACAACAAAAACGAAATCCTTTATCTGCCGCATATAATTGTGTACGATATGCGATGTTGTAAAAATGGTGTACTTGGAATTGAACATACATTTTATACCAGCCCACCTCAGTCATTTTGATATTTTGTAATTTACGAAAGAACAAGATTACGTTTTTACAAGACTTTTGTAAGTATTTACAAATGCATTGTGTCGAGAAAAACATTTCAATGCGGTAGGTTCATTGTTAACGTTTGAGATGAAAAAAAATAAAAAATAAAATTAAAAGTAAAAAATGTCTAATTGTTCAGAGGTCAAAGTGTTACAAGTTGTTTTGTTAATGTCAGCTTTTCTCATTTATTATTTTGTGATAATTTTTAAATGTTTCATTTATTAACATCTTTTAAATCAATTTGAAATTTGTTTTAGAGCGTAAAACGCTAGGTAGACAGGCTGTTGCAGCAATTTTTATTGTTCGTTGCGTAATAGTAGATTACTAACTGGTTTTGACATTTTTATGTGTGAGTGTGAAGTTTGCAGCCCGAGTCGAAGGCGAGCAATCATATAAGTCAAAATAACAATCTACAAACCATTACATCTACAAGTAGAATATTTCAATCGTGAAGACCCAACGTTCATAAAGTGGGTTACAAACGTTGTGTATAACGATCAAAATGGTTAACGATCAAAATGGTTAACGATCAAAGTGGGTAACGTACAAAGTGGGTAACTATCAAAGAGGGTAACAATCAAAGTGGGTAACGATATTTTAACGAACTATACATTCAGATGATGGGGTACTCCTATAGTTCTCGTTTTACGTGAATTGTTTTAACAGAAAAATATTTTTTCCCAAGAGACCAGAAATGGGTGACTTATTCTATGTCATAGCGCTATATCTCCTAGCATCGACATCTGAGAAGCCTGAAAATCAAGAGCTCCTTTGACAATATTGAACACTTCACAAGATTAGCAACAAAGCAATGAGGGATGTGACCTACCCCTAACTAAAGGTGTTATCGTAAAGTTCCTCAAAAGTTATTGCTTTCGCACTAATTTATTTTACCGGAAACGTATACACATTTAAACTAAAGCGTTTCCACTAAAACGTAATTTTTAAGCTTACCGCCGACATTTTATTTCTACTGGGTCATCTCTTTTGAACTTCACATCACACCAAACGACAATATTGTTGTTTGTTTACATGATTGGTCAATGTAAATTTTTCGTAATTTCGGTGGTTTTGACGAATATTTTAAGTCAACCGTTGATTGCACTGTTAAAAAAACACAAGAAGCACATTTCCGCACAAAATCTGAATTAAATCACATCGAAATCACCGAAATTATTACAATTTTCACAGTCGTCACTAAATTTTTGTGTTGGTGGATTTGACGTTTCAAAAACAATACTCATGTTAAGATTAACGACTTTGACGACGATTTTCTTCGTTAAGCCATATTTGACTAAGTTCAGAGTGGATGTGATTTGGGTGTGAAATTGAGTGGGAAGTGCTATTTTCATCGATTTTCTTTTTGTAAAATCTTTTAAATGAGACAATATTTTGAGAATGCCCGATGTACCAGTCTCTTATTTTTCGTGTTTCTACTGATATGTAACAAAAAATCGCGAAAAAAATCGATCCGTCCCTCCCTTATAGAAAACAAACCAAAAATAGATCCAAGACCAACTACATCAATTCTCATATAAAATTTGAAGCAACGAACTGATACGGTTGACTTGTTTCTTTTCGTTTAATGTCAGCCAGCTATTCGATCCAAAAACTAAAAACAACATTAAACTATTAATGGCGTAGTAAACTAACGATTAGCCGAGTAATTGTTTAGCGCAATCAAATTTTATGATCCAATACTTCCTCCAAATGTAAAAAAAAGCAACAGCAGAAAATGCATAAAAACAGAATTCTTTTGAATTTCGATGGTAGGTATGCTTTCATTAAAAAATTTTTTTTTTATTATGTACACCGATAATGGGCCTTTATATACAAACAGAAGGAGGATGAGAAGGAGGAGGAGGAAAAAAACGCAGTTCAATCTCTCGATTCAAATAACACAAAAGAATTGTTTTTGATTTAATAGAAAATGTTCTATCGACTAAAGCTTTTGTGTCTGCTGAATATTTATGCATAAAATTCCAGTTAACAAATCATTAATTTACCATAAAGTGACGAACGGTTTGGGGGTTTTTAATATGTGTATAATAACGATGGGGGCTATCATTTCGTTGAGGGATGGTGTATGACTATCGGTATATTGTCTCTAACAATTTATATGGCACAAAGTATATGGCATACCATACTTTAACGGTATGCCTTGTGTACAACCCATCGAAAAGGAAAAAATTTTATGGAGAATTAGTTGTACAAACAAAGGGTGCATAATTTAAGCGAAAAATTATAGATGCTTAAATAATTATTGTATTGAATTAATATGGAACAACGGTAGAACAAAAAAAAAACTTTTTTTTAAATAGAAATGGGGAAAATTTCATTTGGTCATGGAATTTTCTATTTCCGATTATATGCATCGGAAAATGATGTTAATATTTGAATAATGTTTCACCACAAAATTACCTCCGTGGTGAGGCTTTCTTTTTGTCATAATTTCAAAGGTGTTTATCCAACAACAAAATTATTACACTCAATTGGTTGCGAGTAGTTCTATCCAATTTATTGGAGCCTACTTCGAATAGAGGATTTTGTGCAAATCATTTTTAATCGACGTTAATCGATTCGGTTTGTAAATTGAACGTCATTTTATACTTTTGTCTCGCTAGCACTATAGTAGGTTACAGTGGATGCTGCGAAAGTAATTCATTATATGAGGTAACAATTTCTCAGCAACAAGCTTCGGTTATACAGCCTCTTCGACATGTTGAGAGTTTGCAAATCCGAGCCGAAAACGAGTTACCGAAACGAGTTGCTCAAATACACACTTGTGAGTTTGCGAAGCTCACAAGCTTTTTTCCGATTTAATGAATTACGTAACAGCATTTAAGGTATACTGGTTTACTGTCTGCCTCTTGCGAACTTGACTACCACTCATAACATGAGCAAAAATTAACTACCATGTAATGGGTCCTTGTCGCAGGGGGCAAATTGCTTTGTAATGATCAATTTTCGCATGGGGAAGGCAGTTAGGCATTTATTCCTCAAACGGTTACAAAGATTTTCGATTAAAAACGAATACGAACAACTCACACAAGTCATCACATTATCAACAGTTAGGCTGGATATGTGATGATAGTGACATCATCTTGATGAGAATTGTAACCTGTGACGAAAAACCTCAAGGGAATACATATCATAGATGTCTTTGTGTTTGCCTGATAGGACACAACGATGGAATAGCATACGTAACGTCTTTCACATTTTTATTTTGACTAGTGGGATTTCGTGCACGCCAAAACCGGCACAATTTTGCCAGTAAATAGTTTTTATGGGTATCGGCGCACGTAAATTATTACAGTTGACGTCAGTGAAATTTAGTCATGGCCTTGCCCCAGCTGTTTTTCAGCTGTTCTACTCATTCAAACAAAGGTTCTTGTAAGTCTTTATACGGGTGAAATAAAGCAATTGGATGAAGACACAGGACCAGTTGCTATTTCCAATTTATTATCAGCTAAATCAGCTATCAGCTTCAGTGCCGCTTTTAGCTTTTAAGCGCCAGCGGACAATTGGAGAAATAGGCGCCAATTTAGTAAAGCTAAATTTTTTTTAAGGACCTCGGGCGCCATTTTCATCTGCTCCACTTCGGGCGCCACGGGCATTTGCCCATTTGGCCCATATGGAAAAGGCGGTACTGATCACCTTATTCACTTGCTGTTTTCCCCAGTCATAGCCAAGAGGAAGAGACGATAAAAACTATAGAGCGAAAAACGTTCCCGAATGCTTCAAATTGATCCTTCCGAATGAAACGAACCTTGGCCCATTTTACTGCATCAAAAATGGTATACATAACAACATGATGCACCATTGCTCATTAAATTGTTTCATAAAATTATACATTGCGGCTCCGAAAAGTTTCTTTCACAAGCGACGACAGACAGCAACGTCGTAATACTTAATAAAATAAAAACTTTTTTTTTGTAAACGGAAAAAAAAACAGGTTCTCAAGAGCAGTGCGCCGCAATACAGTTGTTGAATCAAAAGAAATAAATTTTATTTATATGATCTAATAAGAAAATGAAATCAGTTTTTTAGCAATAGCCCATAAATAAAAACAAATAAAATGTTAACCAATCAATATGATATTATATCACATGTGGATGGTATATGTGTATATATATAGGATTGGATGGTCGGTAAGATGTATATGTATAAAAACGTAACAATATTTTTATACTTTTTATTTCTTACATGTCACATAAAAACGTCAATGAAACTGTTATTTATGATAATTTTCTTGTCAATATTGAGCACCGCGACCGGGTAATATCGCATTATCGATTTTGTGAGTGGTATTTTCGTATAAATAAATGTATTTATAGAGCTGATGTGAACTCGTGGAACTAACAAATGAGTACGTTATGGTCTCTTTTGCGGATGTTCAGTGTCAAAACTTCAATTTTACGTTTCAGGTGTTGAAATCAGAAAAAAAAAGTTTTTTTTTCGATTTTAAACGTCATGAATGGAAAGAAACCTCCATTTTTGATGTGGTAGTTGTTGTGGTTTGAAATTTGTCTTAAAAATAATAAATGAAAATGTAGATTCTGTATTTTAGTATTCCTCCGCGTACCTATCTATCAACGATAAAATTTCCAAAAATCGATATAATATCAATCGAATCGATAAATATTGACTGATAATGGAATTATCAGTCGATATTTACCACATATCAGCTGATCAAAAGTCAGTCTATTACATCTGTCAAAGTGACGTTTCAAACGTCAAACGAAAATAAATAAGCGGATTAGTCACAAAATCGTTTAATTCTCCTCAATTCTATCGGTGAAATAGAATTAAAGAAAAATACAAAATTTTGTGAGAACTTCGAAGATTTATTTTTGAGTGCCGCTTAAAACGTCACTTTGACAGTTGTAATAGACTGACTTTTGATCCCAATATCAGTTGATATTTATGGATTAATCGATTATCGACATTCAATTGATATTGGAAAATATCGATAATCGATTTTAAGGAAATCATCAACGCGTTTTATCAATGTTAAAATCGAATATCGAACATGCCTACAGAAAATAAATATCTAGTCATCCATTTGTTAAAAGAATTTGTGGAATCATTTCCGAACCGCAACAACTCCAAAGCCAAGAAATATGCTGAATATTACTTTGCGCTAGTGTACTGAAAGATTGCATGAATCGACATTTTATCCCGGAAATCCATACGACAATTAGTTTTCTTTAAAAAAAATTAGTGCACAAAATGTCACATTTGAAACTACCACTTGACATATAAGTGTTTGGTATAGTCTTAAAACGAAAAAAAAAATGAAAGAAAAATCTCATCCGGGATCATCTAAGGACACATTTGCATACACCCGATGCATTAGACGAATCAAAATAACGAAAAATTTATTGCTTACATGCCTCGGAATAATAAAATAATTAACCCAAGACTGCCTGATGAACTGCGTATCACTTTCTGCCATCTATTAAGTCATACATTCATGTCGAATATAACAATGTATACCTATGTTAATTGTAAAACATTCAAATTCCAATCCAAGTGGAAAAATGCATGCACTTCATCGTGGTAAACTGTAAAACGAGCAAAAATCTTAAACAGCATTACAATTTTCGTGCAATACGAAACGAGATATTTTAATTTCAAATCGTTTTAAATGACTTTATCGCGTCTGTGCAAAATGTGTAAATGGTATGAGACTATTAGATGAATGGTGGTGTCTGAGATATATACTTAATGGGTGAAAAACAACGAGGTTTGCTCTTCATATTGGCAATTTTTTTTTTTTGTGAAATTCAACGAACGTGGTTGCATTTAATGGTAATATTATATAACCTTTAATGTTAGAAAAGAGCTCGTACCAAGCACACAAGGATCGTTAAGCAAACAAAGCAAACAATAACAAAAACAGTAAACAAATGATCTGTTATAGATCACGTGGTCAGCTGTCAACATCTGTCACACTCGGTATTTTTATAAGAAAAATCTAACATTAAATCGAAAATCTTCATAATGCACGCTCGTTCAACTATTAGAATCTGTTAATCATCTGAAATCATCAGCCACAATGACAATAATAAATGATGACCTTCGATTAGTGCCGGTGTTGATATGAAAGTCTTTCTACCCTTATAGGTCGTTTGACCACTATTTCGATCAGAGAATATATCTCTCGAAGTTTTGCATTAATATGAGGCTCAAAAACATCAACTCTTATCAGGCGACAATCCCAACAAAAATCTCTTCGAAGTGTGACGCAGTCTTTGAAATACAATTTCTAAAATGGATATCGCTAGAGTTGACGCTTTCAGCTTCGTTACGCAAAAATTTAATTTTACACCCAATTAGTTCAAACAAGCTGGCTTAGGTTTTCTCATCATCTGCCAAATAATTTTTACAAAAAAAAAATTTGACTGGAAACAACCAAAATTTTACCAAAAAAATCTGCGTCGCATGTGACAGATAAATTTTCTTGCTGGTCTGTTTCTGAACATCTGCCACTTTGCGACGCAGATTTTTTTGGTAAAAAAATTTGACGAAATTCGAAAATTTGACGAAATTCGAAAATTTGACGAAATTTGACGAAATTCAAAAATTTGACGAAATTCGAAAATTTGACGAAATTTGACGAAATTCGAAAATTTGACGAAATTTGAAAATTTGACGAAAATTGAAAATTTGACGAAATTCCAAAATCTGACGAAATTCAGAAAATTTTACGAAAATCGAAAATTTGACGAAGAAAGTAATTCTCTATCTGCCACCATTCAAGAAATATCTCCAAAACCCCAATTGACCCACCCATTTCCAACTTTCGACATTTTTCACATATGCCCCTCTGTTCTACTCGTAAAACTCTGAGACTTTGCCGAAGAAAGTAACTCTCTATCTGTCACCATTCAAGAAATACCTCTAAAAACATAATTGACTCACCCATTTCCAATTTTCGACATTTTTCACATATGCCCCTCTGTTCTACTCGTAAAACTCTGAGACTTTGCCGAAGAAAGTAATGCTCTATCTCTCATAACCCAAAAAAATATTAGTCCTTTCATCCTACGCTCGAGTAGCTCAAAATTTGGTCACTCTAATCACTCTAGCTCAAACGAATCTGCTCCGATTTTTTAAATTTTTTTGTTCGAATCGTGTTACGAATACCTTTCATTTGATGGGTCGCACGCCTCTGTAGGTTTCAATACAGCTAAGCTACAGCCGAAAACGCGTTCCCGACCCTCGAAAACCACACTCAGAAACCACTTCGAGGCCAATAAAACAAAATTCTGGTTTTTCCTGGGGTAATGGCGTATCACATTTTCATTTTTATGCCCACCCTGAGGTTCCTGCAAAATTTCATGGAGTTTGGCTGACTAGTTTCCGAGATCGTCCGTCGATAGATAGATAGACAGATAGATAGATAGATAGAAACATACATAGTAAGTTGAAAGATTTTGATTGTTTGGGAAATGTCAATTTGGTGCATTTTCTATCAAAATGACCAACTTCAAAACGATGTATCTCCGGCAATTTTAAAGTTACATAGTCGAGTGATAGCTCGTTTTGCTCGTATTTGAAGCGCGAATAAGATAGAATAGGATTTGTGGTGATACAGGCCAAAGGAAAGAAACTTAAATTCTCGCCTATATATAGTTGCCGCGTCTCAAAAAATTTTCTTCGTTCTTTTTTTGGAAGTTAGACTGCGTCAAGTCCTCCGCTATCGCTCCGGACATGATAGTACTTGATACAATGCTCAAGGAACACCATATCAATTTGCTCACGAACAAGTCTAGCGAATCATAGTTGAAAACGATGAAAAAAATCAAATGAGACAATTGATCGCAGTAATTCCGTTCGGTTATGTGATTGGTATAATCTCCATCCCATTAAAATTTTCAAATTAAATTTTTATTTTCCGTGCATGCAAACGTCGTCGTAACGAAATATTGAAATATAACCGAACCATATCAAAAGCAATAAAATATAAATCGAAAAGTCAAAGAAGTTTGTCGCCAATCTAATTAGATTGACATAATTAACTCAAATTTAAAATTGTGATCGAATCAAGTGAATCGTGGTTTGTTATGTATGTTACTTAAACGTATTCCGATGCCACATAACATCACATTTTTCGTTTCCAAGCTCCTTACAATTTTGCATACGACTTTGTTGTCTCCCAAAGATTTTTTTTTTTTGCTTGCTTCCTTAACTCGTCTTTCTTCCAACAAAGTAAAGTTGATTCTATTATTTTCTCATCATGAACAAAAGAGAACATACACAGAATTCGCTTCTGGTGTATGTATCTATTATAGTTAACGAGTTTCATTTTACTTTTATCATGAGAAAATACCTTTATTATATTGTCTAGGCGGGATTATGTTCAGCGAAAATACAACAAGTATGTGTTATGTACAGATGCATCAGATGCATCTATAATATTGCAGGAAGTATATTCTGTGCGTGCATAAAATTTAATTAAATCAATTTTTCTCATTTTATTAGATTTCCAATTAAAATCTATTTTCAACCACACTTTGGCCGGTATATTCGTATGGATTTGTAGCATTTTCACAGTTACATAAATATTCTCTTAGTAATAAGGAAAATAAATGGTTCCCCTGATAATATCCCGTTGCTTTTTTATGTTTATATTCATTCCGGCTAGACCGGGAATGTATTGCTCATAATTCCCCAAAACACTTAAAACACCTCTTTCATTAAATGTTATCAAATAAAATAACAACTAGCAGGGAAGAGGAGAATTTTATAAATAATTTTTGGATCCCCCAGCGGCCGCGTTTTAAAACAGTTGAAATGTGTAAGAAGAAACAGCCTTTTCCCCGATGCACTGAAATTAATTTTGTGATTTTTTTTTTTCAGAATACTTTTTTCACATTTTAATACAAGTTTCTGCTAGAAGAGAATGGAAATACTCTGATGGAAAACAATTTTTTCTTAATGTTTCATCCTTGTAGATGAGTTTAAAGTGTGTACTATTTTGGAGTCGTTCATAAAAAACGTTCAAATTTGGATGTGAAGCGTTGGTTAGAAGAGAGGAGAATGATGGTGTAAATCTTTTTTACTGATCTAACCAACGCATTCGCACAATTGAACAAATGCTTCGTCCCCAGATCTAAACAATTTTTTAAAATTCGAAAAAAAATACGGGTCCAATAGTTTAGCCTTCCGGACCAGATAAACACCATGCCAGATGAATTTGAGACTATTTCTCTAAAATGAACAGGCCTAAAACGCACTCATTTTCGTAGTATTTTGACAGAACTTAATTTAACGAATTTTGTAAATGATAATGATTTCAACTTTATTTATGTATTGACGGTAGCCTAAGCCTAAACCTAGGATTGATAGATATGCTGGGTATTAAAACAACTTGCATTATGTTTCTCTCTTGTAAAAATATTTTTCTTCCTGTAGTACCAAAACCGTCATATTCACTCACCAAATTTAGTACCGAAAGAGCAACATTCTCCCCTACTACTTTCTCTCAATTTTCATTCCCGCTTATGTCATTTTCGATCCTATCTTTATTCTTTCCCAAATGTGTCAAGTTGTTGTATGTACGCGAATGTAATGTTTTTAGTGTTTTGTGACAATGCATTCATAAGGATTGCTTTCAGCATTCATACGGACTGCTTTCGGCATTCATTCGGATGTCTTTCGGCATTCCTACAGATTGCTTATTTTTCGACATTTGTGAGAATACATGCACACGGAACGGACTTCTTTAGGCATTCATACGGATTACTTTCAGCATTAATATGGAATGCTTTTGCACCGGTATGTTGTTCAGTTTTGTTGTTATGTTTTGTTCGGAATGTGACTTTGGTACTCCAGGAAGAAAAATAGTATACAAACCACGGATCAAAAAGGTGTGTTTTAGACCCAGGTGGTGAAAACGTCCAGGGATGGAGCGACGCGACCTTTTTGATCCTTGGTATGTAACATACTATTAATGTGTAGGCATCCTGTACGTTCTATTTACATTGTCTGCGATGAGAATGTAAATGAAATTTTTTTGATACCAACATCGAAAGTTGATACTTTCGCCCTCGAAATCCGGGGCGAAAGTAAAAAAATGCAAGTTATGTGTTTGAGCGGGGAGAAAGAAAGAATACACAAAGCGAAAGTCAATATACATAATGCGAAAGTCGACTATATAATGTAATAGTCGACTCTTGTCAATAAGTGTCCTGCGATCAAAATTGAAATAAAGCGTGCGCCAATGCTCTTATTGAAATTAACATACGAAGTTGATACTTTTTGTTGCTGAATGATTTGTTAGTTATTTGTTAATTGTTGTGTGTGTTGTTGTTGTGATGGCTAAATAATTAAATTTTTGATATACCAGGGGACTGAATTTTTTTACTTTCGCCCCTTGTCATTCAATGTACTATTACATGTGTGATTTTTCGATGACTTACATGCTATGCGCGATCATTTACATGCGCTGGTCGGTCATTTTTCGATGATTTTGTTTATGTTTTCACTTCACACAAAACACGATATAAATTAGAATTTACACAGGCAGAACTATTTTTTGGTGCACATGCCATCGATGCACTTAAGAAAAGACTAAAATCACAGCTGAATTTATATTTTCATGCTTCGGGGCCGAAAATGAGGGCAATTTTTCGAATTTTCTCGGGTTTCCGGCCCTTTGCATGAAAACTCACATGTGCACCTGTTTGGGACGGTTGATTTAAGGCACTTTCGCTTGTAAGCCTCACTTCGTTCGGCCTACAATCCGCGAAATTGCCTAAAATCAATCGTCCAAAACAGGTACACAAATGACTATTTGAAACTACAAAATCAAAATTTTTTATTGAAACTGAGACTTACAACAAACAAAAAGTCAAAAAATATGACCGAAATGGCGTACACATCCGATGCCTACTAAATGATAATGAAATTTTAGTTCAAAATGGTTAGAAGTGGAAAGGTTCCGAAATGCTGTTTTATGCAAAATTGTTTCGTAGTTTTCAGCTTAGACAATGTAAATACAACGCACAGGATGCCAACACATTAAAGAACAGTACAGACACACACAGACGCACACATGTATTACTCATTTACATAGGCTCTGCTGTAATCTACTATAAACTTAATACAGCCAAATTTCTGACCAAGTTTGTTTCAGCTGTTTAACCAGCTGGCCCACTCATACAATCACACTACACGTACACATGTGGGCTGATACGGGCCCCAAAACCAAGGCGCACAAATGTCTTATGTTTACGTGAGTGGACCAGGTTGTATAAGTGCTGATGGAAACTTAGCCACAAATTATGTTGACATTAACTGTAGATTCTGTTCTGTTAAATCTTTCGTAACAATTACGTAAAGTTAATCCATCAGCTCACAAAACATCAGGAATCAGCTAAAATAATTCTTAGAACCGTTCGGAACAAACATATGCTGTCTTCGTTTACCAGCTGTGCCAGTTAAAGATCAAGTTTGTAATGAGATGGTATTAACTTCCAGATGAAATGTAATAAAAAAAGGATAATTATATTCCAAACTTTATTCTTACCTAGAAATCTTTGTATTCACCCATCCATACAAACCGTAACTCCCACACTCAATGTTATACGGATCACCCGAGAAAAAAATTAAGTAAAACTTCTGAATAGAACTAAAGTAAAATGAATTGTAATTAGGTCACAGTATACTATGAAAAGAACAGTATCATTCAGATGTGGTTGCGTCGTACCTTTTTTTTCGACTAAATTCTGTTAAACATTATTCCATATAAATTTTGTATGTGCATCTGATCCCATGCTCTTATATCTTACGTATTTACTACACACACGGAGCTTACGTGTTGTTCCCTTTCTGCAGAGACGGGAAAACCGTTTTTCTACAGAAAAAAAGTTTTTCAATTTTCCTGATACAAAAGTTGTATGTCCATAAAATATGTTATGTTTATTGATCCAAAAATTTGTGAATGTACCTTAATCAAAAAAGTTTTTTTTTTCTCGTTCACTTTCCTCTCGTCTCTTTATGGTTATTTGAGTATTTTGCACAAAAGACAGCGGAAAAGTCATTTTTTACTCGGTGAATTTACTTAGCAATCATTTTCAAATTGTCATTTGTAATATTTTTGTTTGCTCCAACCGGGATATATATTTTATGCGAATGTTGTGTGTGTGTGTGTGTGTGGAAACAGCACGTGAAATTAAAATATGGAAAATCAAATGACTTTTGATTGTGCGGTTTGTTTGAAATGATGGTGAATAAAAAGTTTTGATTATTTTTCACTTTTAACAGCGGGTATTGTGTGACAGTCGTTTTCATTTATATTTTTTGTATTGTTGAACTGCAAAGCGAACTTTAAAGCAGGGCGAATTTACGATGAAAGTGTGATGGTAAACTGTTTGTCAAATTGAAATAAAAACATCAAAAATTATGATAAATCAGTGACTTTATAAGGGAAGTAAGTAAGTGGGTGTTTGCGAAAATCGTTACAGACAGGACAGGTGAATGACTAATTTCACTGACAAGATTGACTTCGTAAAGAAATTAAATTTTAAGTGAACGAGTGGGACGAGTGAGTGGACAAAAATGAGAATGATGGCGAGAGAGGGTAATTGTGATTAACTTCTGCCGTCACCCTTTCCATTTTCATTTTGTATCGCACTTCAGGTCCGGATTTTCCATATGCGATAATAGCGACAATCCCGGTGTGTCCTTGACTTAATGTCACCTCTTCCAATCATAACTTTCTTCGCCATTACAATATTTACCGTTATCCAGATAATGAAGATGTACGCAAAAACTGTAACAGCAAAAATTTGACCAAAGAAATTCTAGAAACAAAATTTTACCAAAAAAATTTTGCGTCACAAAGTGGCAGATGGTTCGGACGTATTAGGACATATTCTTGCCTATTTAAAAAAATTTCTTAACAGTACTTTCCTCAACATCTGCCACTTGTGACGCAAAATTTTTTTGATAAAATTTTGTTTCTAGAATTTCTTTGGTCAAATTTTTGCTGTTACAGTTTCTGCGTACAAGCGCAGAATGCGTCACCTCCAGCGATATCAGTTGTTTTGGAAGTATGCACAGGGACTTGCGTCACTTTTACTCTTTTGAGTGTTTTTGACTGATATCAGTTCTTTTGGAAGAATTAGTAGATTGAAAAAATTTGAAAAATTTAAAAAATTTGAAAAATTTAAAAAATTTGAAAAATTTAAAAAATTTGAAAAATTTAAAAAATTTGAAAAATTTAAAAAATTTGAAAAATTTAAAAAATTTGAAAATTTTGAAAAATTTTGAAAAATTATGAAAATTTTGAAAATTTTTAAAAATTCTGAAAAATTTAAAAATTTTGAAAAATTTGAAAAATTTTGAAAAAATCTGAAAAGTTTTAAAAATTTTGAAAATTTTGAAAAATTTAAAAAATTTTGAAAAATTTAAAAAATTTTGAAAAATTTAAAAAATTTTGAAAAATTTAAAAAATTTTGAAAATTTTGAAAAATTTAAAAATTTTGAAAAACTTTAAAAAATTTAAAATCTTTGAAAAATTATGAAAATTTTGAAAATTTTTAAAAATTCTGAAAAATTTAAAAATTTTGAAAAATTTGAAAAATTTTGAAAAAATCTGAAAAGTTTTAAAAATTTTGAATACTGAATACTGAAAAAATTTTGAAAAAATTAAAAAAATTTTGAAAAATTTAAAAAATTTTGAAAAATGTAAAAAATTTTGAAAAATTTAAAAAATTTTGGAAATTTTGAAAAATTTAAAAATTTTGAAAAACTTTAAAAAATTTAAAAATTTTGAAAAATTTAAAAAAAATTTGAAAAATTTCAAAATTTAAAAAATACTAAATTTAGGGAAAAAATTGAGGCGAGCAGAGCTTACCAAAAACGAACAAATTTGTTCTACCATACCCATACACACAGACACACTTAAAGGTGTTCTTATATGGGGCCTATATGGGAACTTCGAGGAGCCCTAGCTCCGAAACGAGGCCGGTTCCCCCCAATTTTTTTTTCTGGAATGTCTTAGAATGACGACTAGAATCTACTCCCAAAATTTCAACAAAATCTAAAGAAGACTTTAGAAGATAGGAAACACGGACGGACGGACGGACGGACGGACTAAAAAGTAACGTAGGATTTTTTCATTTCGTTTAAAGTACTGAAATTGACCAAAATGTATGGAAATGGGGCTTCCTGGAAGATTTTTTGCGTGGCCAAATTTTAAGCTGCAAGAACGTGTCATTTGTATTTGAATTGTAGAACTTCAATATTTGCTGTATAGATGGTTCTGCAGTCTACGACAAAAATTTTTTTTTTGAAATTTTTTCTAGTAATAGGACTTGCGTCAGGGGCGCTATGCTAACGCGCGCCCATGATGACGTTTGAGTGTGGTAAGAAAACGTCTCACTTCTACACACATAAAATGCAAAATGCTCAAAATTGGTTTTTTGTACTTGTGAAACATCACAGTGTCTTCCATAATTGATCATTCTTACCTTTTGGAAACCGATTTCCTGTCCATATCGGTTAAACTTCAAGTTTCAATCAACCACAAATATTGGTCTGATTCATTTGTTGTGAGAGGAACACCAGGCAAAGAACGTACGTGGAGAACTAACTAACTGAATATTAAGAGCCCCCACCGTAAAATGGTAAAATGACTCTTTCTTGTCTGTTCCGTACACCTTAATCAAATCCGAGCCAAGAGAATACCTGAGTATGGCCGTAATTCTTCATTACTTTTATAATAAAAGACTGCAACAGTAGCAATAACGTATTTGGGAAAAGATTTATATTTTTAAGCGCACATTAATCTTCATTTTAAAGTTACCGGCAAACAAACATTAAACAAACAAAGTTCCTTTTCGTTCCTTGTGAGATTTCCACACATTTATGTCCGGAAAGGCAAGTCTCCGGTGTGTGTGTGTGTGCGGTACGCTACGCTGAGCTTGAATATTATATACCTATACCCTACCTCTTTGTGTATGACTTCTTAATTCGACCGCAATGTAGACCGTAAATGCGAAATTTATGGCTATTTTTAGATCTACTAAAAATTGATTGCACAAACTTAAGAGAATACAGCAGGTGAATGAAATTGAATTTCCTTGTTTTACATTGTATTTGGAATGCAACACTTCCATCAACAGATTTTTTCATTTAAAGGAAAATAGCGGAGGTTGATGCATTATTGCTGGTCATAATTTTCGGAGACGGAGAAGTAGGTTTGGTCAAAAATAGTCATTTGCTTATGGAGAGGAGAAGATAGGAAATTTCAAAAAGAGCGAAGCGAGTTTAACTGTTTTTCTACATGAAACTAAAACGTAGACAGTGCGGGTTGGATAAGTGAATCATAGGAGCGAATCGGAGGAGTAAGTGAATTATGCGAGAAAGTAGATTAATTCGAGACAGTTGTCAACAAAACTCATTTTTCTCATGGTCTATTGGCACTTTGGGTGCAAGCTGGCGAAGATCGGCAAAGATCACGAAGAGAGGGCAACTCGTGATCTTTGCTGATGATCTTTTTATTCACAGAAAAGTGACGAACTCTAGAGTGCATTTCAATTGATAACACCGCACGCATGAAAAAATTATTTATTGATTCATTGCACGCGAAATCATAATACAATTGAAATTGAGCAACTGTAGTTTGCGTGTTGAAGCGCAAGAAATGCTATTACTTTACTAGGTTTGTTAAGTGGCTTTTCCCTCCCTAGGGAATAAGTCTTTACATCGCTCGTAAAGTAAAACGTTGGGCTCTCGTACACTTTCACATACCTGCCCAATCAAGCCCAACTCCTACTGTGATACAATTTTTGTAGCGAAAAACTTATTAAATGGAATTACCTACCACAGGTAATCTTCTGAAATCTTCATTTTGTACATGCTTCATAACGGGGTCATCGATTCTCTTCAACTATTGCTTGAGGTTGACAGTTCACGATCATCAGAATTCGATTCAACTAATTATCTGGTTCGAAGATTCTAGTATCAGTCCCAGATCCTTAAGAAAGTGTTGAACGATTTTCTAAGATACATAACGCGTAGATGGAAGACGTTTAAAATTATCGATAATATCAGTCGAAAAAAACTATCGATAGTTGATTAATCATATCGTTATCGATAATTATCAAATTATCAATATTTCGATAAAAAGCTATAAAAACATTCAAAAATGACATTTTTACCACAGTTGGCCATCAAATTACCTCGATTTGATCATTTTGACATTCTAAAATGCAGGTATACATACTATCCACTCTGTAATACGTGTAAGCATTCCTGATGGATTTACAATTGATTTGTCGAAATATCGATAGTTTGATAATTATGTGGCGGGACATTTTCACACCGTCAATATCGTCAGAAACGATATTATCGTTTTTTAGACGATACTATCGTCCAAAAAAACGATATTATCGCCCCAAAAAACGATATTATCGCCCAAAAAAACGATATTATCGCCCAAAAAAACGATATTATCGCCCAAAAAACGATATTATCGCCCAAAAAATTTTCATCCAGGACGATAATATCGTCTAAATTGAAAAATTCTAAAATATTGGACGATATTATCGTCTCAAAAATTATCGCCCAGGACGATAATATCGTCCAAAATAACGATAAATTTGTTCAGAAAAAGAAAATAACGATAATATCGTCCAGCGGATATTTTCATCCAGGACGATATTATCGTCAACAAAACGATATTATCGTTTTTCGAACGATAATACCTTTTTTTAGACGATAGTATCATCCGAAAAAAACGATAGTATCATCCGAAAAAAACGATATTATCGTTTAAAAACGATATTATCGTTTAAAAACGATATTATCGTTTTTTTAAACGATAATATCGTCAAGAAAACGATAATATCGTCCTGAAAATATTTTAAAATTTATAATTTGAGACGATATTATCGTCCTGGATGAAATTTTTTTGGACGATAATATCGTTTTTTAGACGATAGTATCGTCTAAAAAACGATACTATCGTTTTTTGGACGATACTATCGTCTAAAAAACGATACTATCGTCCAAAAAACGATACTATCGTTTTTTAGACGATACTATAGTCTAAAAAACGATAATATCGTTCCCGACGATATTGACCGTGTAGTTATGTCGCCTCATCGATAATTACGGAAATATTGTTTCGATTAATTCCCGATAGAAAAGTGTATAGATAATCGATAATTATCGATAATCAAAATCATTATCACCCATCCCTAATAACGCGAGCTGGAGCAATTTAGAGCGCTGAGAAGTGGGCAATAGAACGTTTTGAAAGTACAAAATCTACGCATTGTTTTGCTCTCTCCGCTCGCGTTCATTTACTTCTTACGTAACGTCAACAGTACAGGGCGTTGGAATTTGCTATTCCGGCTCTGTTCGTCGATCATTGTCACCTTTGTTCCATTATTAAGTCACCCATAGATTTAAATTGTTATTTTCTGGACTGTTCGATAGTTACCTGATTTGTTCATGAACCGTACATAGCCATTACCAATAATTGAAAACGTGCAGTTCACCACCACATATATCATAGGCCATATGCTAGCTTATTAAAAAAAACGAACGAAAAAAAATCACTCAAAAAACCAACAAAGGCAATGGAGCGCAAGACAAATGTTTGTTTATTTTATGCACCAAAAATGTTTAACGGTTCAGCTATTTGATTTTCAAATTATAAAAACAACTCAAAAAATTAATATTTAATGCAATTTTGGCATTTACATACACACAGGGTGTATATTATATGGTGTGTGCTGTTACAATGTGTATCAAGTTGAGCAAAAACAATGAACCACGATCTGAATAAAATTTAAGCGTTTTCGTTAAATCTGTTCGGAAACGAAATGATTTTCAAGGTAAATAAAGTAAATTTTGCATTTTATTTCACTTTTTTTTTGGTTTGGATACATTTTTAACATTTTGTGTCGAAAAAGAACTCGGCTGGAATATAATTTATGTCTGGCTGGCTGGTTGTCGTAAACGTCAACTTTTAAATAATTCAGTCGACTTTTCGTGATCGTAAAGTAAACTGTTTCACCCATAATCAAACAAATAAAAGGGTTATAAATTTTCGTAAAGTAATTGATAAAGGAACGGGAACTGCTGGAACAAGGGTGCATAATAATTTGCCTGAACTCGGAATAAATATATTTGTTAAGCTCGGTGACGTGAAGCAATCCGCATAACTAAGTTTTAGGCATATTTTAAGGCTGCACACATTAATGCGACATAGACTGTGAATTATTAGAGTCGTAAAGATAACAAATTGAAATTGGTTCAGGAAGTTGGAAAATTGATTTCGGTTCAAAACTAGAACAATGGCTTGGTCGGAACTGGATTGTGTGAGAAATCGCTAAGAATTTTATTAATTTTACAGTTTTAATAAAGTGTTGAATCCTATTATCACAACCCCCATGTGAGTCTTAATTATGAAAATATTTGTTGTAATCATTCAGCGTGATTCGTCTGCCTGTTAACTTCACACACAGATACACAGGGATGGAATGGATGCAATGAATTGTATAATAATTTCAACATAGTTCAAACTCTTCCCTTATCCCGTCTATTATCACGTAGAGGAAATATTTTTAGCCCCGTACGAAGTACTGGGGGCTTATAAGATTAATATGCCGTTTGTAACACGTCGAATTGGAAGCAGACAGTAAGGGCAAAGCATTTGGTTATGTTCATAGATGACGAATCCGCAATAAAAAAAATGTCCGTCCGTCCGTCCGTGACCCCTCTAGCTAGAGTAAATCACAACCTTTTTTCAAAATTCTTTTTTTCCCCAATTGGTATCGACAAAAGTAAGGTCAAGTTCGAAAATGGGCATGGTAGGGTCGGCCCTTCCAGAGCTAGGGCCCTATAGGTGTTTTTCAGTCTTTCGACGATATCTACCGAAATACGCACGCAATAGCTGCTTGTGATATATCAAATGAAAGGTATTGACGAGTAGAACAAAGTTGCTGAACATTGTTTTTGGGTAAGATGCAACGTGGGCTTGTTGGGAGGGCTCAAAAGTCGTTACTCGGCCCTAAGTGTTTTTTGCACATAAATCGAGTAAATCTCATCCGATTTTGCTAGTTTTAGTTTTTTATGGAAGGTAATTGAATACCGAAAAGAACGTGGCGAAAAAAGTTTCAAATTTGGGCCCTTGGACTAAGGCCGCTACTCGGCCCTAAGTGTTTTTTGCACATAAGTCGAGTAAATCTCATCCGATTTTGCTAGTTTTTGTTTCATTTGAGAGATAATTGAATGACGAATAGAATGATGGCAAAATAAGTTTCAAATTTGGGCCCTTGGACTGAGGCCGCTACTCGGCCCTAAGTGTTTTTTGCACATAAATCGAGTAAATCTCATCCGATTTTGCTAGATTTAGTTTTTTATGGAGTCTAATTGAATACCGAAAAGAACGTGGCGAAAAAAGTTTCAAATTTGGGCCCTTGGACTAAGGCCGCTACTCGGCCCTAAGTGTTTTTTGCACATAAATCGAGTAAATCTCATCCGATTTTGCTAGTTTTTGTTTCATTTGAGAGATAATTGAATGACGAATAGAATGATGGCAAAAAAAGTTTCAAATTTGGGCCCTTGCACTAAGGCCGCTACTCGGCCCTAAGTGTTTTTTGCACATAAATCGAGTAAATCTCATCCGATTTTGCTAGATTTAGTTTTTTATGGAAGGTAATTGAATACCGAAAAGAACGTGGCGAAAAAAGTTTCAAATTTGGGCCCTTGGACTAAGGCCGCTACTCGGCGCTAAGTGCTTTTTGCACATAAATTGAGTAATCTCAACCGATTTTGCTAGTTTTTGTTTCATTTGAGAGGTAATTGAATACCCAATGGAAAGTTGGCAAAAAATTTTGGGTTTCTAAAATAATATCGTAAATTGTTGGTTTTATTTGAGAGGTACTTCGTACGGGCTTTCGTAATTGCGCTATGCGCAATTTTAAAAATGAACACTTTCAGTAAATTTGACCATGCCCAACTTGACTTGCATTTTGGTAACAGACGCATTAGAGGGTTGTAGACGTATTAGGGTTGCGGGCGTATTACGGCTACGGACGTAATAAGGTTACGGACGAAATAGGATTACGGGTCGTACGGGGCTAAGTCGCAGCAAACGCTCCGACTGTTCTGATGCCTTGTTTTGTTTACTAGAGGGGGCCGATTTTTCCATTTTGAAAATGTACACCCAATACCTGTTGCAGCTTGCCAGTAAGAACTCTTCCGCATTTTCACTTTCTGTACATTGCTGTCAGTGCTGTACATTGCTGTCAGTGCTGTACATTGCTGTCAGTGCTGTACATTGCTGTCAGTGCTGTACATTGCTGTCAGTGCTGTACATTGCTGTCAGTGCTGTACAGTGCGTGCTTGTAGCAGCTTTAACCATATAAACAGTTTTGATTGTTTGCTGAAATTTCACAGTCTCTGACTGTATGAATGATTTTTTGAACTTTAGGGAGTTCATTTTGTTGTCATTTTTGACGTTGTCATTTTTGACGTTGTCATTTTTGACGTTGTCATTTTTGACGTTGTCATTTTTGACGTTGTCATTTTTGACGTTGTCATTTTTGACGTTGTCATTTTTGACGTTGTCATTTTTGACGTTGTCATTTTTGACATCTGAAAAATTTCGTCATAACATCAATTTAAAACATGAACTGGACACAAAACTTGTCTTAAAACAATTAATTTTGAATAACATTACAGTATTATCGTAAATATTACAATAAGGATACGATAACACTGTAATATTATTCAAAATTAATTGTTTCAAGACAAGTTTTTAGTACAGTTCACGTTTTCAATTGAGGTTATGACAAAAATTTTCAGATGTCAATATTGACAACGTCAAAAATGTCAATGTCAAAACTGTCACTTCACGACAAAAAAGTTTCGATGTTGTTTGACTCTTAAGTTAATTTTCGGTTGACATTATACTGACAAAGGCTATTGCAACGACTCCTTGCTTGAAAAAGCGTAACGACAGTAGAATAGAAAAAGAGAAGAGTTTAGAAAATCGATAAATCATGCCGTAATACCGCTCCTGTTTAAAAATTGGCGCGTCTTTCTCAAACGACACGTCATAAAGTTCCTTTTATATCGACAATTGTAACTCTCATAAACTCGTAATCGAGATGGAAATGGCCTCTTTCAATTTATCGGGTGTCTATTCCGATGACTATCACAAAAATGTTGATGTTGAGAGGGAGAGGGAGAGCTCATCTCTAATGATCAAAACCGTATAACCAAACAATGCCTTCTTTAATATATATAATACGAACAGAAAGACCCTTCTCTCCACAAACCCATTAATTTTTCACATGGAAATTACGCTGCATAAAACATGGGTACATATCGTCTATATTGATCGTTAACCTCCTTAATCCATTACCTCTCCGTTCCAAAAAAAAACGTATATCTAAGCAAGTACACACCGAACCGTTTGCATCCGTATAATCCCAGACCAACTCCGATTTTACTCTCATTTTATGTGTACCTTTCGCATAAATTTGACAGAAACTATTAATATTTGCCGGGCCCAAATAATGGAATTCTCTAGTCAGCCCAAAAGTCGTTTGATATAATAAACCAACATCTTTATTACCTCGGTTTTCCCTCCATCTCTCAAGATAATGATGTTGACATTTGGGAATTATGTTGTTTGTTCGACGTCGATCTATACACGTACACAAACATCGTACACGTATACATGGGTGTTCCCACATAGTGCAGAAGACTCTAACCATATATCGGATGTATATTATTGAGGAGGCTCGAATAGTTAATATTCGCATAGTGCCGAAGTAATAGTATCATCACGGGTTCGCACAAAGAAGCATAAATGAGATCAAATATATCCATAAAAAAAGTTATTGCTACGAAGGGAAAAACATGCTTAAATATTATGCAAACGAGTGTTTATCAAGGTATGTACAAATGGTGTTCTATTTTTCAACTCACTTACGTAGCACAAGTAATTTCGGGACTTGATATTCCGAACAGAGAACAAACATAGACTACAAGTATTATTCTATCCTTTTGAAGACCGAAACCGTACACACATCTACCGTATTGTATTACGCAACTGTGTTTTCCCTTCGCTATGTAATATATGTCTTAGGTTTGTGTAAATATTTTGCGAACAAATAGACGGAATGATTCTGTGGATTTTTTAGACAAACGAAAGTTCAATAAATAAATGATGTTAGATTTGGGTCAATTAGATGGTATTATTATTTCGGCTAATGTTGAGGATTACATGTCATTAACATCAATAATGAGATCGGTCAAGTTAATCAGTCTTGGAGGCTTTAAGTGTCTACAAAGTTGGAGAAGAATTAAAGATGATAAGATACAACGGAAAAGCAATGACGGCAACTTTTTTTTTAATTACTTTATCTGACATGAAGAGCTCGAACTGTCGTACACAGTCATGTGTAGTGGAGAAAAGGAAAATCGATTGCTTGATAGCATGTTGAAGATAAGTTAAAAAGAAGCAAGAGATTCGCTTGAAGAGAATGTTTTATGTCTTAGAAAAAAAAAACGAAAATTAAATTTGGTGAACGTTGTTGAACAACGACTCTAACCAGCAATTTTTGTATGAGTCAGGGTCGGACTGGGTATCGAAACACGCGTCGATCTTGAAAAAAAAACTTAAAACAAAGACGCATCCTAAAGAAGGGGGAATGACCGGAAATCGGGACATGACGGGAAATCGCGTCATGACGGGAAATCGGGAAATGACTGGAAATGGAAAAATGGTCAGAAATCGGGAAACTACCAAAATTCGGAAATGACTCGAAACATAGGAATGAAACATGGAATAGGACTGAAATCTAGAAATGAGTAGAAATCGAGAAATGAGTGAGTTTAGGAAATTACCACAAAGCGAAAAATCGGTCCTTCCATACGAGATCGAGAATTGATTGAAAAACTGTTGAAGCCGTAAGAATGATGTTAATAGATTCCACTGTTCATATGACCACTTAGGTCTAGTCTGACACTTTGTAAATAGTACGTAAGAAGTCTACTGAATAAAGTATCTCTCTTCTTGTTTGATAGTCATACTGATCGGACGTTTATTATTTCTTCTGTGTTAGAAACCTCGCTACAATAGGTTATGGTGCCCATCAATCGCTAAAATAAAAGTCTGAAAGTGAAAATAAGAAGCTGCAAATCATTCTCAAGTTTTTTTTTGCCTGCCGATGGTCATTAATTTCGTGAATTTTCATCGATATTTGCTGGAAAGTTTGCGGTTGTCCCTCAATTGTTTACAATGGCCAACGATGTGAGACATTTTTCGAAGCTAAGAGGTCGTGAAAATTACGACTTGTGGAAAATTTCTGCGAAGTCATTTTTGGTTATCAAGGGATTGTGGACGTGTATATCGAATGAACCAACACCAGGCAAAACGGAGGAGATTGACAAGGATTTGAAGGCGTTAATTGACGAAAATTTGTATTCGTACATAGCAGGCGCAGAAACTGCTAAACACGCGTGGTCGAATTTGGAAAAGGCGTTCGAGGATAGCGGACTTTGTCGTGGAACTCCTGAAACAACTGGTCAAAATGACACTGGATGATTGCGAGTCGGTTGAAGGTTATGTTAGTTCGATGGTAACCACATGTTTGAAGGTTGGGAAAGCAGGTCTGAAAATAGAAGACGAAGTATTAGCCTCACTGATGCTGGCTGGACTTCCGGAGGAGTATAAGCCGTTGGTAATGGCAATCGAGAATTCGGCGACAAAACTCACGTCCGAGGCGGTCAAGACATTGCTATTGCCAGATCCCAAGCTGAACAACAACAATAAGGGTGGAAGTGCATTTCTATCGAATTCACGTGGACAACAAAATAGATTCAAGTTCCGATGTCATTTGTGTGGAGAAGTTGGACACATGGCCAGAAATTGTTCGGTAAAGGATGAAGAGGAAAACGGGTGTCGTGAATCTGGTGGCCGTCGAAATGTTGATCGTCAAAGCGGTGTTCGCCGTGCATCAGCTTTCTGAATGGAATGACGTCACAACAGAACTTTGAAGCGAAAAGTGAATGGTTTTTCGCAACGCGACGACAGAATTTGAAATCGAAAAGAGAATAGTTTTTCGTACTGTAACGTAAATGAATCGAAAAGTGAATAGTTTTTCGTACTGTAACGTAAATGAATTTGTTTAGCAAAAGTGAATAGTTTTTGCATTTTGACGCGACAATAATTTGTTAAGCAAAGAGTGAATTAGTTCTTTGTAAATGTCTTTTAATCATCAATGGATTATATGTGTAATTCTAATAATATGATCAGTGAGAATCGATTACGGAGGATGTTGAAGCCGTAAGAATGATGTTAATAGATTCCACTGTTCATATGACCACTTAGGTCTAGTCTGACACTTTGTAAATAGTACGTAAGAAGTCTACTGAATAAAGTATCTCTCTTCTTGTTTGATAGTCATACTGATCGGACGTTTATTATTTCTTCTGTGTTTGAAACCTCGCTACAATAAAAACTAGAAAATCGTATAAATAGCGAAACGAGTGGGAAGCAAACAAGAATTGAAATGATTCGATGATAACAGGTGAGTATACAGCGGGAAGCATACATAGATCTTTTGTGGGAAAATAGAAAAAAAGACTTGCGATTGAACTGTAATAGTGATATTTCGAAAATTGTCGCTCACTTCGCTCGCGATCCGACGTGTTAATAAATCGTTAATCGATTTTATTCATATCGGAATCGTTGAAATAGTGCAGCTCAAGTCAATCGTCAGGAAACTTTTTTAGCTCGCTCTGCTTGCGCTATTTTCATCCATTCGATAGCGAGTAACCAGCGACGTATCGATTTTGTGCGGCAATTTAAATAACTAAACAACAATCAGAGCAGTGGCTACAACGAGTCTTGACAATACTTACGGACGAAAAGGATATGCACGAAAAATGCTGCATATTTAGTTATCCGAATAACATCCAAAATATGGCAGTTTACTGCTGTTCATGTGTGTTCGAATAATTAATTGTCTGCTTGACTCAATTATATTCTAGCTTTGGCATCCTTCACGGCAATATATCAATGTTTGTAATAATAAACCAGCTAAAGGTAGTTGGAAACAACGCAATTATCTATGTTGGCTGTGTGTAACTGAGATTCGTAAAAACCATATAAAGATTTATACTCTTCAGATAAGATCTGCTTAAACATCTTAATTAAAATTGCAGTGGAAATATCTTAACACTCGCTATAGAATGTGCACTTTGTGCAGCTCTCTTCTTCGTTGGAACATAACACACAAAACAACGTTCCGTACAACCAACTCTTTTTTTTTCTCGCAATAAACGCTGTTCAAATCTACTATCTGCATTATAGTGCTGTATGTATGATGAGTCTTTTCGAATGGAGATTTACTTACTCTGAACTTAGTGTATAGCGTTGAATGTGTTTTTCCTACCATACATTTGTGCCATTAAAGCCATACAATTGGTCTTGGTCGGGTCCTATATATTCTACACTTGTTTGCTATTCTGTTTCTGATGTTCGCTTTATATATTTTTAGTCATTTGCCTCAAGTTGTAAATTAATTATTTGTACAAGAATATTCGTACGATACGCCGGGGATTTGCATAGTTTAGACATTGGAAAAGAAGTGCTGATTTTAACGTGCGTTTTGTTTTGTTCGAATAAGGTCAATTCATGAATACATTAGAAGGATTTTGTTTGGTAAAGCTGTAGATTTTCACATGCTCGAAAGATAATATTTAAATATCTTCATGATACTCTTTAACATAAAATGTACGAAGGAAATCCGCTAGTTGTTAAAGGATTGCAGCTAGTTGTACACTTCCAGATTAAATGAATTGAATAATGTTCTCCTTACTTATGGTATTGCAATGTTACGAAAACGTTTTACGTGCTACCGGCGTCGAAAGGCGTACTTTCTCTCCACGCTTTCGGTGTGTAATAGAGCTTTACATCACCCATGATAATCTCGGTGTCGCCTCGGATCATCAAAATTCGCAAAACAACTGGTATTCCTCGTTATGTAAATGTGTTTCTATTACACGCCCACAAACGAAAAACGTATTAAAAATAGTAGATAGCGATGGACCCACTCATACGAGAATACTTTCACATGGTGTGTCTTTGGTGATTTGCTTTAATATGCAGGCAAACCATGTAAGCTGTAAGATTAAAGCTGCGAAAAAGTGAGGTAAGGTTGATTTTACTTCAGGTAAATAAGTCACCTTTCTCAGCTTCGCCTCGGATCGGTAAACCTCACACACGAAGTACCATTTTCATCATTTGTCCCATTGATACGTACTTGTAATTAGATTTGCAGTTCATTCATTACATTTTTGTTATGATTCGCTGAACTATCACATATATAGGATTATGACTAGGAGTCATCATCCAGCCACTGTCGCAATGGCCTGATGAGATTATTTTTAAATGTGCACCATAAATGTTCATTTTGAGCGCCAAAGTAATGTATACGAGAAAAACATTTTTAGCCCTGTACGAAGTACAAAGGGGCTTATAGGATTACGATGCCGTGTGTAATTGATGGAATTCGAAGCAGACGGTAAGGGCAAAGTGTTTGCCTATGTTCATAGATGACGAATCCGCAATTAAAATTTTGTCTGTCCGTCTGTCCGTCACGTCGATATCTTGAGTAAATCAAATCCGATTACAAAAATTTGAGGAGAAATTACAGTTCGAAGATGGGCATATTCGGGTCGGCCCTTCGTGAGTTAGGGCCACCTAAGTGATTTAAGGCCTTTTGGTGATATTTATGGCAAAAAAAACGTTGGAAATGTAAATGAAACGGCAAAAGATAGGTAATGTCGATACCGATCCAGGACAAAAAACAGAAAAGACAGAAAAGGACAATTATTAAAATCGGGTGAATGGCCCGTGAGTTAGGGCCCTAAAAGTGATAGGCTACTCGGCCCTAAGTGTATTTTGCATATAACTCGAGTAAATTTGATCCGATTTTCCTAATTTTTGTTTCATTTGAAAGGTAATCGAACGAGGAATAGAATGTTGTTGAAAAAAAAAATTAAATTTGGGTCCCTGGACTGAGGCCGCTCCTCGGACCTAAGTGTATTTTGCATATAACTCGAGTAAATTTGATCCGATTTTCCTAATTTTTGTTTCATTTGAAAGGTAATCGAACCAGGAATAGAATGTTGTTGAAAAAAAAAAAAATTTGGGTCCTTGGACTAAGCCCGCTACTCGGCCCTAAGTGTATTTTGTATATAACTCGAGTAAATTTCATCCATTTTTCCTAATTTTTGTTTCATTTAAAAGGTAATTGAACATCGAATAGAATGTTGTTGAAAAAAAATTTAAAATTTGGGTCCTTGGACAAAGGCCGCTCCACGGCCCTAAGTGTGTTTTGCGTATAACTCGAGTAAATCTGATCCGATTTTCCTAAATTTTGTTTCATTTGAAGGGTAATCGAACACCAAATAGAATGTTGTTGGAAATAAAATTTAAAATTTGGGTCCTTGGACTAAGCCCGCTACTCGGCCCTATGTGTATTTTGCATATATCTCGATTAAATTTCGACCGATTTTCCTAATTTTTGTTTCATTTGGAAGGTAATCGAAGGCCGAATATAATGCTGTTTAAAAAAAAAAAATTGGGTCGTTGGACTAAGGCCGTAACTAGGCCTTAGGCCTCTCAATAAATTAAAATTTTAGGTCAACTTGAAATTTGTGTTACATTTGAAAGGAACGTCGTACGGGGCTTCGTAATTGCGCCATGCGCAATTTGTAAGATGTACATAATAATTTGACTTCAACTAGGGTGACAGACGCACTAGGGTCACGTGCGCAATAGATGTACGGGTTAGTACGGGGCTCAGTCGCAGCAAACGCTCTGACTGTTCTGACGGCTCGTTTTTTTGTAGTCCTTGGCGCCACGTCACGGACACATTGCAAAATGGAAAATTCTAAACGTAAGGTACTTCACCGCTCATGTCAATGTAGTAATGACTCACTTTCTGCTGGGGCAGTGGGTAAAGTAATTATATTGTCGCTTTTGCCTACATTCAATACAAGCATTCATCACATGGATATATTCTACAAAAAAACGTTCACTTCACGATCGCAACCCTCAAATCGCTTTTTCTTCTAATAATTACAAATAGCTGAACGGAATAATGTTTCCCAAACATGATAATTATGAAAGAAAAGGTCTATCAACAAAAACAAATTGCAATTTACTGTGTGTTGCTCATGTTTATAATTATTTACATGGGTTCAGCTCCACCTAATGCATGTTAATGATATTTATGAAAATATGTTTTCCAACTCCCCCTGCTAAATAATATGACAGGGAAATTATAGAAATGAAAAAAACAAAACAAAATCCGTCAGAGTTTCAAAGATCATAATAATATGCATAAAGTACAAGAATATTGAAATAGATATGTTGAACGATATGGTTACATCTCCTTGCAAACACACAACATTTAATAAGTGCAGCAGCTGTAAAAATCAGTCGAGGGTGCATTTTGTTCAGTCTGGGTTTTACTTCTAATTATAGAAATTAAGATTGAACGAAGTGTATACGTATGTTCGTTTAATGTGTAATGTTTATAGATACTTCCGTGTATCTACGGAATTCAGTTCAGTTTCGGTCTGGCCCTATTTATGGTAATATAACCAATCCAATATTATTGTATTATTCATGTTATATGTGTGTTGAACTCAAGGTACATTTTATGTTTGATGTTTACTGCGCATAAATAGTAATTACAGAACAGGATATAATACAAGAACCCATTCATTATTGTGATACCAATATAGAAGCTATGTTTAACCATATCAAATGGACGAAAGAACACGGGATGGAACAATAACGAAATAATGGGTAATATATTGGAATGGGTTAGCAGTTAATTGGATTGTTAGAAGATGCAATTGATGTTACATCATATTAAGTTTTATATATCGGAATAAAATGAACCGGAGAACCGTGTCGGCCGTTCCGATAATTTTTTTTTGTTTCCCATTTTCATGTCTCGTTTTTATGATTCCCAATGAAAATGGCCATGTAATGTTGCTGATTGACGGTCAATCAGACTAATAATGTACGTTCGAGTTGTGTTAAATATTTCAGCATACAGCATACAGTGTGTCGTGAAATACGGAACATAGAATACAGAGTTTTGTCGTGTGCACCTGTTTCAGAAATTTAATTTTATCGGCTCTGTGTTTGTTCAATACGTACATAGAATGTCCTCGTATACGTGCTGATAAGAACTCAGTTAAATTTTTTGGACGCTTGAAAATTTGCAAACAGTCCAAGGAGTGAAAGCCACAGTTTGCATGCATGTGAGTTGTTTTGATTTGATACATACGAAAGGGGGGGTAATTCTCTCACTCTCTTTGTTTTTTTGTGTCTTTCGTATCATAACGTGTGTAACATTTTGTGCATCACAGGCGTATATGTATGTTTCGTCGACACTTACTCTAATCCCAACAAAAATCTCTTTGAGAAAAGTGTGACGCAGTCTTTGAAGTACAATTTCTAAAATGAATGATATCGCTAGAGTTGACGCTTTCAGCTTCGTCACGCAAAAATTAAATTTTACACCCAATTTTAGTTCAAACAAGCTGGCTTAGTTTTTCTCATCATCTGCCAAATAATTTTTACCAAAAAAAATTTGACTGGAAACAACCAAAATTTTACCAAAAAAATCTGCGTCGCATGTGGCAGATAAATTTTCTTGCTGGTCTGTTCCTGAACATTTGCCACTTTGCGACGCAGATTTTTTTGGTAAAATTTTGGTTGTTTCCAGTCAAATTTTTTTTGGTAAAAATTATTTGGCAGATGATGAGAAAACTAAGCCAGCTTGTTTGAACTAAAATTGGGTGTAAAATTTAATTTTTGCGTAACGAAGCTGAAAGCGTCAACTCTAGCGATATCATTCATTTTAGAAATTGTACTTCAAAGTCTGCGTCACACTTTTCTCAAATAGATTTTTGTTGGGATATCAGTCGTTTTAGAAGTTTTAGAACACTGCTTTTTATAACAGTTTATAACAGAAATTCGGAAATTTGGCGAAATTTGAAAATTTGGCGAAATTCGGAAATTTGGCGAAATTTGAAAATTTGGCGAAATTCGAAAATTTGACGAAATTCGAAAATTTGACGAAAATCGAAAATTTGACGAAATTCGAAAATTTGACGAAAATCGAAAATTTGACGAAAATCAAAAATTTGACGAAAATCAAAAATTTGACGAATTTCGAAATTTTGACGAAATTCGAAAATTTGTCGAAAATCGAAAACTTGACGAAAATCGAAAATTTGACGAAAATCGACGAAATTCGAAAATTTGACGAAAATCGAAAATTTGACGAAATTTGACGAAGAAAGTAATTCTCTATCTGCCACCATTCAAGAAATATCTCTAAAACCCCAATTGACCCACCCATTTCCAACTTTCGACATTTTTCACAAATGCCCTTCTTTTCTACTCGTAAAACTCTGAGACTTTGCCGAAGAAAGTAACTCCTTATCTCTCATAACCCAAAAAAATATTAGTCCTTTTATCCTACGCTCGAGTAGCTCAAAATTTAATCACTCTAGCTCAAACGAATCTGCCCCGATTTTTTTAATTATTTTTTGTTCGAATCGTGTTACGAATACCTATCATTTGATGGGTCGCACGCCTCTGTAGGTTTCAACACAGCTAAGCTACAGCCGAAAACGTGTTCCCGACCCTCGAAAACCACACTCAGAAACCACTTCGAGGCCAATAAAACAAAATTCTCGTTTTTCCTGGGGTAATGGCGTATCACATTTTCATTTTTATGCCCACCCTGAGGTTCCTGCAAAATTTCATGGAGATTGGCTGACTAGTTTCCGAGATCGACCGTCGATAGATAGACAGACAGATAGATAGAAACATACAGAGTAAGTTGAAAGATTTTGATTGTTTGGAAAACGTTAATTTGGTGCATTTTCTATCAAAATGACCAACTTCAAAACGATGTATCTCCGGCAATTTTAAAGTTACATAGCCGAGTGATAGCTCGTTTTGATCGTATTTGAAGCGCGAATAAGATAGAATAGGATTTGTGGTGATACAGGCCAAAGGAAAGAAACTTAAATTCTCGCCTATATATAGTTGGTCTCAAAAAAAATTCTTCGTTCTTTTTTTGGAAGTTAGACTGCGTCAAGTCCTCCGCTATCGCTCCGGATATGATTCAAATATTTCCTTTGTTCTACTGTCAAGTATGACAGTAAAACAAAAGCAAAATTTGAATTGGGTCTTTTTCGCGTTGCTAAGCGTACCTACAACTATACTGTAATTTCGTGGCTTTTCCCCAAGTGATGCAAATCGAAACTTAGATACTTAGTGTTGTTTTGCCGTCTTCCCGGAGCAGGATGCACAAGAGGGAATCTTTACTTTCTGCTAAGAAGCAAAACTTGTCAGAAACAGAACATGTCATTTACTCCGAAAATATGAACAAAAACCAAATCCCCAGGGCGTCTTCTCGTGTCTCGTAATTTAAAGTCACAATCATCGATTTTCCAAATTATAATACGAAAAAAATCCTTAAATTTTGTATTAAATCGATTTCTCAAAAGTATCATTTTCGCGTAACATATCAGTTGTCAAATAAAAATGAATGACATCTGCCAAATGTTGTATATATATAGCAGCATCGCAATAACAAGGCAGACATGGTAGTAATGACATGCCTCTTGAAATAAATTAATTCCGAATTCTTTGAAATTTTTATCTTTTATATTAGTTGTTATATGATGCGGTTCTTATTAGGCGCTTTCATAACTTTTCGACATATGGTGGCTTATAAGCGGTTTCTTTAAAAAAATAAAAATAAAAACAAGATCGAAGAACTCATTTGATATTACTTCTGTTGTAATAATTTCTTTCAATATCATCATCAGCCATGTATCAGATGATACAAAAATGAAAAGGTTTTTTGTCATGAAACTATTGATTTTGTGCCATAATTAGAAGTTAGGGACTAAAGTAAGGAACATACTGTGTAGCCAATATCATGAGCTCTAACGTCTGATGCACAAGACCAAAACTTCGAACAAGTTGTATGTGACATAAAAGCAAGCCAACCGCGAGCTTCCTGAGTAATTTGCAAAAAAAATACTCCAAATATCTGGTCAAAAGAGTTTGTGTTACATATCACCGTATCATCATACGTAAAATATTTATCTGAAGATACGGTTTTTTTGTCACATATTGGCTCATTTGGGTATGTACTTTCACATTTTTTTCACAGATGTGGGCATATCTGTGAAACAAATGTGAATCACATTTATCACATTTCCACATTTGATTGACAATTTTGTTGTGGCAAGCATAAAAAGAATTTCCATCCAAGAAATGATGGTCCAAATGTGCCATGTCTAGGAGCAGTCAAAAGTGGTTAAAAAGTGTTTTTTGCTGTTATTTCTATGCTAATTTAGCTGTAATTGTATTTCTTATTGTTTTCTTGCGGTGGAACAAGAAACTTATTTGCAGTTACAGGGTAAATAGTGTCACCCTCACGCATTATGTAACCCATGTAAAGAAAGTTTTACGTAAAATAATTCCGAAAAAGAGCAAAACATTAAATTATTTTGGACTTGTCGTCTTTAAAAATGCAGACTCAAGACGTTCTGACTATCGAGTTAATTCATATTATCCATTTACTGTACAGAACAATCTTCGGAAGTTTGATTTTCATTTTTTTTACACTCGCCAAACCATGAAAACACTGAATATCACGCGTCAAAAGTTATCGGAAACCACACTTTTTTAGTTCTCTCTCAGCAGACCTTGCAAACAGGCCTAGGGATCCAGGCGATGTTTTCCTTAATGGTGGAGTTTGTTTATGTTATTCGTCAAAGAGAGAAATTTACGAAGGCGGAGCTTACTCTCCGTATCAACGAGTAGTGTGATGCACATCGAACGATCAACTCGTTCGGCTTTACATCGCGTAAATTCGGTTTCGTTTTTATTCTCATTCTTCTTCTATACATTCCAGTTCAACCTTGAACGGTGTGTGTTATATTTGGTTTTGTTGTTTGTGTATGTCATGGTGTGAGGTGTGTAAAATTGTGCACAAATAACTATTTAATGTGTGATTGTACCTATATCGTTAATGACGAGCCACCATTAATTATTAATGATTCCCGCAATTTCCTGTCAAATCTTCGAAATAGGCATCCCTGAAATAAAGCCTGTGATTACTCTTTTATTCACCCAAATGAGATCTTATCGTCAAATTGAGAAATTTCTCTGCATTCCCGATGTGATCATTTTTCGTCAATTTGTGTTAGCACACTGATGATAGGTTGTATTGCTTTCGTATATATCATTTCCATTGGATTTTGCCTTCGGGCTTAGTGTATTTCCAGTTGTTACCATTGTGTTTAATGTAAATTATTTTTATGCATTCACTCACACTCCAAATTATCTAGTGCTCCTTTTAGAACAGTATACACATTGCACACCTTTAGGCAGAAAACCAACAATTATCTTATAGCGTGAATGGATAACGAATGTAATACACTGGAAAACATCTTCACTTCAAAGAAGTTATAATTTACCATTTCGAAATTATACACGTCCGAGAAAGAAATAAATTAAATCGAATTGAAAATGATATCAATTTTCGGTTGGAAATCATGTTTATGGCCATCTGCATGCATAATTTGAATTTTTTTTTTTTTTTCGTTTCGTTATAAATAAAAAAATGAGAAGCAAGAGCCCATAACGTAATAATGTTAGCGCAAAAAAAAACAACCGAAGACTATATCTTCATCATTCAGAAGGTACATTACGTGATTTGAAAATGTTTGTAGTAAAGCATTTTTCATGCACATTCGTGTATACACATTAATATTAACTCAATAAAATTGATATTATTGTTAGTTTGATATATTACTCCTTTGCATGTTTCGTCCAATAATATCACTAATGGAATTTTAGTATAAAGCAAATTCTATAAAGCATTGAATCGAACGCAACATCTTTGTGAAGCATCCAACAGAGATAACTTTTACAAAAATTTTAATTGAGTTTCAGATTTCGGTTCTGAAGACTGGCTTGGTAAATCTGTTCCGTGGGGATATGCATCACCGATCAAACATAAAATGGAATCATGCCTTTTCGCAGCAGGTCACAGGACACAGCAGCAGCAGTTTTACATGAATAATGATTTATTTCGAAAAGGTATCGGTGGAAATTTTCGGTTCAAACGTTCCAGTTCCCTCTTCCATGTATATACACGACTCGAGAGGTTTCATTGAATCGATTTGAATAGAAATTGAGAATTCATTTACAAATAGTCATGCAGTCAATAAATTTATATATTTTGATGATGAAAGGCAATTTGGAATGGTTAATTTTTGCTGATATCATGTACACATACTGATTGTTTCATATTAAAATGCTTTTTGAGCGCGTTTAGCGGCTAAGAAAATTAGGATATTCAAGAAAGCATAAACCGATATATACATATACCTCCCTGAAGAATGACATTCAATTTTGATCGCTGCAAGGAGTTATATTAACGAACAGTTTATAATAAATAGGAATTTATGTCTTGTTATTGTTTTCGTCTACGCTTGCTGGCACGGAATTTTATTATGAAAACAGCCGGCTGCACATAAGCCCCGCACGATGCATATACGATGTATACATTGTATACAATACAATTACCATAGCAAAATGCTGTTTAGATACTAAAGTTCAAATTTAATGCATTTTTGTACAATTCTAGTACATTTCGTCATAAAATTACTAAATGTCATCCACCAACTTTACAGCAATGACATTTCGTGGATATTTAACAGAATGAAGTTAGATAGATGCGGGAAAAGTAGGAAAATATGCAATTTTGTTTGCTTCATCGACTATAGCTGTTGTTGCATTCAAGCCCAAATTTTCTGTTTCGTCTCGTCAATACCTTTAGTTTGACATATCGCACTCCATTTTTGAGTGAAAACATCTAGAATTTCCTAAAATTGCAATATTCTTACTGGTCTCGTGAAAACCTGTGATTTGACATATCGCACACCATTTTTGAGTAAAAACATCCATTATGAAAAAACTAGTTTAAAACAGGTAAAACAAAACCACTTTTTCAGGAACCTGACTCCAAACTTCCGTTCGTTGAGTCGCGACAACGTGATTACGCTAGAAAGTTAGGTGGGCACGCGAAACAGAGGTAAACAACTAAAGGTCAAAAGATGTTGTATGTTGGGTCTCAAAACAGTCAGCGTATTTGCCTGCTTCCCACTGTTTTCGGACGGGAAACAGGCAAATACGCCAACTGTTTTGAGACCCAACATTTCAAAAAAAATATGATTTTGACGTTGTTTACCTCTGGTTTGTGTGTTCAACTAATTTTCTTGTGTAATCACGTGTTTTCCCGACTCAATGGGAAGTGCTTCAAAACAGCGACAGAGGTTTGGAGTCAAGTTCCCGAAACAATGTTTTCGTTTCTTTTTGTTTTATTTTGCCTATTTTTCACTAATTTTTCTAACATATCTCTGGATGTTTTCGCTTAAAAATCGTGTAAGATACATCAAATGGAAGTTTTTGACGAGACGAATCTGAACATTTAGGAGTGATATCGCCAAATCTTCAGGTGATTGGGGAACAAGCGGTCTCCGATTTTAATGAGTGATAGTTCGTTGGATTCGTCTTTCAATTCTAGGAAACACGTGTCTTTCACGTTTTCTTAAAAAAAATTGTTTTCTGTGAAAAGCGCTCAAAAGTGGAGACATGTCAGATGGTACCAAAAACAGTTTTTCGACAGTAACTCAAGAAAAAATTGTTTTAAATTGTTGTAATGTTGTACGGTTGTCGGGCTTGGAAAGACCTACAGGTAGAGTATACGCACCGCTTGGTGCGAGTAGATCTCCGAGAGTTATGACTAAAAATGTAGTGAATGTTCGGAGAGTCCGCCTTCTCTGTCTTCACTTTTGAACAATTTGCAATCTGCCTTCACAGAAAACAATTTTTTTAGAAAAAGTGAAATACGTGTTTCCTAGAATTGAAAGACGAATCCAACGAGCTATCACTCATTAAAATCGGAGACCGCTTGTTCCCAAAGTTAAAAAATCACCTGAAGATTTGGCGATATCACTCTTAAAATGTAACATTTAGAAGCGGGAAATCGAGAAAAACATCGTCTTTTGCTTGTTTTCCCTGTTTTTCACTAGTTTCTCAAGCACATCTCTGAATGTTTTTGCTCAAAAATCGTTGCGATATGTCAAACGAAAGGTATTGACGAGATGAAACAGGATATTTGTACAACATTAGCTATAGGCGAGAAAGCAAACAAAACTGCATATTTCCTACTTTTCCTGTTTTCCCGCACCTCCCTTCGCTTTTTCAGTGCTTTCACCAAAATTATATCTTAAATAAGTCGAGAAGTTAAACTCTGCTCATTTAGGGACATATTGGGAAAGCTGAACATAGCTATTAGGGAGACTATTAACGAGACTAAAAATATCCGGAAATATTAAAATTCTAATTGCTGGAGCCGAGGCTGGAGCAAACTTTATGAACAATTGTGTCTTTACAAGAAATGTTTTTTTTTTCAACAATCTTCAGTTCTCTGCTACTGCTGACAATAACAACGATAACAATGAGAATAAATTAATAGATAGAAAATTCTAACGAATTAATTATAATGCAATGCGGAAATCATTACAGTCCGATCGATAATTAATTTCATTTGAAAAATAGCCTACGGTTACCAATCTATATTTTCCAAAGCCCGAATGCAGAAATATGTAACTCTAATTTCTGTTTTATTTCATTTTATAAATTTATTCGACTCGTTTGCCGGCTTTAACTATGCACTCAATTTCACGAAACATTGATGAATGATGGAAATAAGTTTTACCCGGTTCGAAGTTTGATAAAAATTTTTATTTTTATTTTTATTTTGCATAATGGGTGGCTTAATTCATTCTATGTTATTGAAAAGTCGTAAACAGACATGACAAAATGAATGCAGACATGATCAAATGCAATGTTTGTCGATGGTAATAAATTTGCTCATTGCAGAAAAAAAAAGAAGTTATCTGAGAATAGCTATCAGTGTAAGCCATTACGAATGAAACACGTGCGCCAGTGCAATAAAAAATGAACAGTCGTTTCAGTAATATGTGCTTCGATCACATAAATTTGAAATAAATTGAAAATTGATTGTTGTTTATGAAGGACTTCCAAAGCCGAAGTAATGTAGACATAAACAAAACTGATCTATGTAGGTTACACGTTGGGTTGGTGTGTATTGCATCTTTATTAAATGAACAGCTAAGTGCAGAAAAGTAACGTGTCAGATTAGTGAATCATAAGAAAAATGAAATTTCATTCGTTTAGGTGCATTTCAAAGAGTCCTAACGATGTCACATGAAGTTTTTAATAGTTTTATTGAAAACAAACTATTCGAAGTGAAGTTAAACGATTGAAATTTCATTTTTCTTATAATTCGTTAATGTGTTACTTTCTGCTTTTAGCTATTTACATAATATCGCAACCGATTCTGGTCCACCATCGTCATCTTTGCTCTGATCGCACGTCACTCTCACTGATTATTATATTCGACAGGTGAAGGCAGCTATTTTCTCTTGTGCTGTCACCAGTGAGAGGGATTCTTTTGAAAAACAGAATCTTCAAATCGGACGCATTTTCCATTGGACTTTTTCATATGTGCCTGAATTGGTATTGGTCCCTAGAACCTAAAACCACTTTCAAAAAAATTCTTCGAATCTTGTGTGTCGGCTGGTGGGAGGTGATCGAAAACTGAAAACATGCACTTTTCTTACAAAAATTTCTCCAGTTACACGAGCCGTACATGGTCGTGTGGGGTGTCATTAGAAAGGTAATTGCATGTGCTAATGGGAAAAATAGGGTCTCGTTGGGTTTAAAATTCATCCACACTGAGATATGTGCAGTTGAAGTTTTCAACCGAAAAAAGACTGAAAACTTACACTTTTCTTACAGAAATTTCTCGAGGTACATGAAACGTACATGATCGTGTGGGGTGTCATTTGAAAGGTAATTGCATGTACTTTTAGGAAAAATAGAGCTTACAGAAGTTTGGTAGCATCTTCGATGCAGTATAAGCTTTTAAACATTTCAACTTCACATAACTCATCGAAGATGCTACCAAACTTCTGTAAGCTCTATGTTTTCTAAAAGTACATGCAATTACCTTTCAAATGACACCCCACACGACCATGTACGTTTCGTGTACCTCGAGAAATTTCTGTAAGAAAAGTGTGAGTTTTCAGTCTTTTTTCGGTTGAAAACTTCAACTGCACATATCTCAGTGTGGATGAATTTTAAACCCAACAAGACCCTATTTTTCCCATTAGTACATGCATTTACCTTTCTAATGACACCCCACACGACCATGTACGGCTCGTGTAACTGGAGAAATTTTTGTAAGAAAAGTGCATGTTTTCGGTTTTTGATGACCTATTACCAGCCACACAAGCTTCGAAGATTTTTTTTAAAAGTGGTTTTAGGTTCTAGGGACCAATACCAATTCAGGCACATATAAAAAAGTCCAATGGAAAATGCGTCTGATTTCAAGATTCTGTTTTTCAAAAGAATCCCTCTGAATGATACAAAAGGTTCAAGTAAAAATGTGTTTTGCAACAAAATATTGAATTTCCTAAATCCACAAAATCTTCAACAATGAATCAGAATCAGCGCACAGGTCTGCGGAAACACTTCGAACGATATTAAATTAAACAACGACAGAGAAAATCAACTCAGAGAATATAGTCTGACTATCCCATCAGCAGCGCGGACAAAAAAAAACCGTCTTCTCCATATTAAAACCAATTTTAACATAAATGAAGTAGAACCGGTCTAAGGTGTTAATGACCGCCACCTAAATTATCTTTTATGAAAATATGGTGATCAATACACAGACTTTTGTATGCGTGCTTGCGTGCTGGTGCTCGTATAACGATTTTTTGTTGTTTCTGAATTGAATATATTGAAGAACCATGTTCTCCTTGTATAATTTCCAATAGAAACTTATTAAAAAGACGATAAGGTTAGAATATGGGAGAGGATATATATAGAGCTTTTGATGCATGTATTATACATATTTCATGAGTTCCGATTAGAGACACATATATATTTTATTGACTTAATTATCGGCTTTAAAAGGATTTGATTGTTATGTCTCTATGAAAGACGATTATTTATTGAAAAGAATTTCAGATAAAATAACACCGAAAACGAAATAGTTTTGGTTGTTTGGTTATTTGTTAATTATATTAGCACTTAGTACTTGGAAGGTTTCACTGGTCAGTACGGTACGGTCAGTAGGTCCGTGAGAAGCGAAGGCTCGGAAACTAGCCGCCGCATAAAAACAACTGAACAGCTGAAAGGTGTATTGGTTGCAAATTTTTGATGAACATTTTATTGTCCACCCAATGCGAAAGTTGACCATTACATAGCAGTTTTCCCCACTGCAAAATGAACCATTACATGAAGAAACTTGCTTCGGTAACTGTTGAGTTACATTTGTCAAATCAAAACGACAAGCTCAAAAAATCTGTGAGTTTGCTTTTATCACAAAATTATTACCGCATGCAATGAACCACTTTCGCAACATACAATTATTATCTAACGTCAATCGGAAAAAGAAATCTCGTCCGTAGATTCCTCAATTCACTTCAGGTTCTAAAAGGTAGCCGACTGAAAATATCTTCAGCCGAGACATTGCAACATGTACTTCAGTCCTACTAGAAACATTATTACCGGCAGACGGGCTTAGAACGAACGGCGTCATGAATAATTGGATGGGTACAACATGAAATTAAATTGAACAAATCTGAGCAGATCAAACAACATCCTAACGATAAACAGCATAAACTATGCGGGAAGAAATCATAAACACTGTACAATGATAACATCTCTACGATGCACAATAATATAGAGTTTCGAAAAGGTTCTCCGGCAAGAAATACGAGCTGAGAAATGACAACAAAGACATTCAGGAATAATGGGAATGCAACATCACCCGAATACATGTGTAATTTTCAAAAGCCAAGCACATATATACATAATCTTGGTTTTGTAATCAAGGGATATTTAGGATTAATGTCACCGACAACTGCACCTCTATATACATGCATACCTTGACCGTAGCGTAATGCATTTCGGTTTTATATGGTAAATAAATTTCGTGTATATTCTTATCAAAGGATTATCTTGTTTCTTGCATTCGGCATTACGAAACTCGAAAGAACGTTTAAGTGGGCAACAGAATCTATTTTGTCGAAATTGCAGGCAAGCAAATAGCATCAATTTTTTTTACCACCGCTCTTAAAATAGTAAAGATGGGTACACAGTTCGTGAAAAATGCATGCAAAATCGACCGTTGCAAAATGATTGCAAAATATGACATAAAATGTATGAGCCTAATGTCAAATATTTTGCAAGCACAGTGTAAACATTAGGCTTACACCGAGCTTGCAAAATATTTGACAGATAACTCATACATTTTATGTCATATTTTGCATGGGACCATTTTTCATGCATTTTTCACGATCAGTGCACTAGCCTTAACATACGAACGTAGAAAATCATTGGGAACTATGGTAGCAAATTGTTGAGTAGAATGTTACTCAGACTTGTATCGGCTACATCTTGTATTTGTCTCTGCGCTGCATTCTAACATTAGATTAGTCAAAGATTGATTATCACCCAAAAACTATAGTCCCAAAAACGATATTATCGTTCGGAAACGATATTATCGTTCGGAAACGATATTATCGTTCGGAAAACGATATTACCGTTCGGAAAACGATATTATCGTTCAGAAAATGATATTATCGTTCGGAAAACGATATTACCGTTCGGAAAACGATATTATCGTTCGGAAAACGATATTATCGTTCAGAAAACGATATTATCGTTCGGAAAACGATATTATCGTTCGGAAAACGATATTATCGGTTCAGTACGGGACGATAATACGGGATTTTTGAACGATAGTATCGTTCTTTTCGATATTGACAGCGTAGAAATGTCCTGGCACCGAAATTCAAGCTCAAAAGCAAACCATAAATAACCTAGAATTGAACACAAAAACTTTCATATTTTATTATTCCCGTCACACACGAGTTAAATCCAACAATCCATCGATTGACAAAAGAAAGGGCATGAGTGTTCCTTACACTGCAAACGTCTAATAGACTTTAAATAATTGAAAATATTATTTCTTCTAGAATGTAATACTATCTCAACGTATTGTCATTTTAAACAGCACCAGTAAGGAAGGACGAAAAAACGAAATTGATCCTTACGTAACCAGCTTGTGTGTCCGTCTCCTCTTCATCTATCAGATGTAATTTGGTCTAGTCTTTTGAGCTAACAGAACGTTAATGGAATACTAGATGAAAGTATTTATTCAATCTAGATGTACTGTACGTCTACGTCATTGATATATATGTGCTTTACGTTTACATTATAATACCCACAGTCCATCGAGAGGGGTTCATTGATCAAATAAAAAGATAGTTTTCGGGTGAAATGAAAGGATAATTCAATATATTATCAAAGGAATGTGCGTGCAGATAATACCAATAATCTATTTCGTTGGGAAATTTTTTTTTGCTCTTCTCTCTCTCAATTTTTTTTTCTTATTCGCCTTTCCCTTGATAGTTAACTTGATTTTATTACTGGTTTTTCGAACTGGTGCAGATGTTTATTTTGTTTATCAGACAATGAATACTGTCTGGCTAAGACATTGTGCATCAATATGTTGTATATCGTTCACTTGAGTTTTTTTTTTTGCCGCAGACAAATCGGATCAAATAAGAAGAAAGGGAAATTGATCCTGTTACTGGTGAAATTAAGTATTATTTACGTTGCGGGATGATTTTGTTATAGGGAAGTTTCACCAGTATGTCTACTGCGTGGCAGTACAATCTAAGACTTTGTGAGCAATACATACAGGTTGAATTAAAAAACGGATTCAACTTTTACGTAAATTACACAAAAGCTAATAAACAACTCTTCACGCAAAGAGTCTGACAAATTTACATTCTGAGATATAAAGCAATCATTTGACTCGAACACTGAGTAAAAACTTGCAGCTTTCATTGCATTGAAACATAAACAAAGCGCGAACAGCAGTGCACAAACAATAACATACCTCTGCAGCAGAGACTACTTAATAAACACTGTTGACTTGAATTTACATATCTACCCAATATATGGAAGTACATTGTATACACACATAGCATCACCTTAAAATATTTCACATAATATAAACCACAATGTGCGAACATAATATGCACGCCAGCACACGAGAGAGTCAAATGCAAGATTTGCATTTAATGCAAGAAAGTGTTAAATTATGTCGCATTTTAAAGGTTTTCAACAATAACTTTTGCCATTGTTTACGAGACAAAAAAGGAAAAGTAGAGCGGAACTTTATACAGCTGAAGAATTTGTGGGTGCCACATGTCCGCATAAAAATCTTGAAAACGGTTATTCATTAATCTGGAGAGATTAATGAAAATGGAAAATGTTTTGTTTATTGTCGCCACGAAAGCAGCTGTCGAATTTCGAAATTTAGAATCAATAGAACTTTACGTAGCAATATACGTGTTTGAAATAAAATTCTTTTGTTTTCAGGCCTTTTTCAATTGTTTTGAAATGTCAAACTTACGAAAGCTACGCAATTTTGATGATTGAAATTTGAAAAGAATTTCTCGCTCCAAAAATATGTCAATAAGTTACAAAATTATCAGAGAAATGATAAGTTAGTACGCCTGCGGCGAGATAGAAGGAACTTTGGAATGACCGTTGGTTTCTATGGGAGCTCGCCACATACAGGCGTACCAACTTATCATTTCTCTGCCCAGGACCTATTTTGTTAATTTATGAATAATCAGAATAATCTAGGAGTCGGTTTTCTTTCGTTTAAATTCTTTCAGTACATTTTTCAACATTTTCCTAACAATACGTTCCTAAACATCTGCCACTTGTGACGCAAATTTCTTGTTGTAAAATTTTGTTTCACAGATTTTTTGAGTCAATTTTTTGTTGATAAAACTTTTGCGTACTGCGCACAATGCTTCACCCTCAGCGATATCAGTTATTTTGTAAGTAAGATAAAGGACTTGCGTCACATTTACCCTTTAAGGGTTTTTTTGACTGATATCACAACTTTTGTAAGCATGTCATTTCGAGAACATTAAAAAACCTTATGGAAATTAAAAAATTCAAGAGAAATCAGTCTGAATCCCAGAATCTAGAAACCAATCTTGGTACACCTCACTCATATCGAAAATAACCTAAATCCATCGAAAAATCCGATGGAAGTTAGGAAGTGCCAGAGGAATCGTCTGTCATCCCAAAATTTAGGACCGAACCTTGGAACACCTCACTCATCTCGAAAATAACCCAAATCCATCAAAAAATCCGATGGAAGCTAGGAAGTGCCAGAGGAATCATCTGTCATCCCATAATTTAGGAACCAACCTTTCAACAACTCACTAATGTCGAATAAAATCCAAGCCCATCAAAAAATCCGATGGAAGTTAGGAAGTGCCAGAGGAATCATCTGTCATCCCAAAATTTAGGAACCAACTTTGGAACACCTCACTAATGTCGAATAAAACCCAAATCCATCAAAAAATCCGATGGAAGTTAGGTAGTGACAGAGGAATCACCTGTCATCCCAAAATTTAGGAACCGACCTTGGAACAACTCACTAATGTCAAATATAACACAAGTCCATCAGAAAATCCGATGGAAGTTAGGAACAACACACACCACTCACCACATTACCATCCATATCATGCAACAAAATATACAACTCACACACACAAACACACACACATACAAATTGGTTTTTATATGGCATTTGTATGGAGACTTTGAGGAGCTCCAGCTCCCAAGACATGGGTTTTTTCCAACTTTTGAAATTCCATTCTTATTTTTGGGTCATTATTAGCCTATAACCAAAATTTCAGGAAAATCTGTAGAAACGTTTCCATAGGAACTAACTAACTAACTAACGTAGGCGATTTGTATTATCTGAAAAAAGGAAATTTTGCTATCAATATTTCGAAGTTCAATATCTCGGCCAATTTTGAAGCTGCAGTAACGTGTGATAGCTCGTTGAACTCGTATGGATTTCTAGATTCCAGATATTCTAGTTTGGGGGTCATTGGAGTTAAGGGTGAGAAGTCAAAAAGTTGCTGTAAATATGCTCCGCCGTCCTCAAAAAAAAATTTGTTAAAATATTTTTGGTAGTGGACCTGCGTCACGCCCGCTTACTAACGTGCGGGCAAGACATTCACCGTATAAAAATGTCGCCTCTATTTGAATTCAATTTCTTGATAATTTTTAACCAAGAAAAGTTAGAATCAAAAATTGTACGAACAATGAAGTACTGGATCTATTGCGAATACTTGTGGAAATTCCTTCATTCTCCATCTACAATTCTAATGACAATTTTTTTTTCGAAAATGTTTTCCTTGACCATTACAACATTCACTTTGGTTGTCTTGACTGTCTTCTTGTAAAAGAAAAGTTTATTTTCTTTTCTTTTTACACATAATACAAATTGGAGATCTGGCTGCTATATAATATATTGAAAATAGAAGACATACTTTGGCACTGTTCCAATGTTAATTTGTTGAAATATACGAACATGTATCGCTTTTATTGTGCAAGCTGAGAAGAATTGTTCGAATTCTTAGACACTCTCATGTTTAGTTTATTTGTAAATGATAGAGGCATTTCAATTATTCTTTTGAAAACTTGATGACTATATCGCTTTGTCTTCGTCTTCGATTTTGTGATACCATTTTGGAGTCAGATACTTTTTTTAATTAAATATTAAATTAACATTGTTGATGAGAACCTGTGAATTCAATAGAGTGTTCCATTTCGGAGATGGTTCAAGTTTGTCCCACGGCATCTTCATATAAAAAATACCGAAAGTGAACACGTAACTCATTTTTTGTATGATGTCCCACGGCATAAAAGTGAACTATATCCGAAATGGAACGCCCTATTCATAATAATATCGATACCGAAACATTTGATGTTGTAGTTGCTTCAGCTATATTTGCACACCTCCATCCACATCTACCAGGTTCGCTACGAATTGTATATTATACGAGATTAACGATTAGTATTTGGCATCTATTTTTTTGTCAGCAAATTTATTCTTTTAGTAGCAAAATTATTTATTTCATCAGCAAATTTATTCTTTTTTTCTGCAAATTTATTTTTTTTAGCAGCAAATTTAATCTTTTTTATCAGCAAATTTAGTGTTTTGTATCAGCAAAATTAGTCTTATTTTCAGCAAACTTATTAGTACTCGAACAGCATATTGCTTTCTGAGCAGCAATATTACTGACTTTAAGCAGCAAAAATAATTCTTTTGCAGCAAATCCCTGGCAGCAAATTTATTACTTTGTAGTCAGCTAATTTATTGTTTTGTAATATGCACTCTTAATGCCTTCGAACAGCAAAATTAATACCTCGAAGTTATTGCTTTTTGTCAGCAAATTTATTAGTGTTTCAATTGCAAATTTATTTTTTTATAAGTAGGAAAATTACTATCTTCAATCAGCATATGTCCCGCAGTAGGACATATAAAATTATATCACTAACACCACTAACACGAAAACGTCAACTCAACAAGCGACGAAAAGTGGAACTTTCCGTTGCCTTTATTGCGAAAAACGTTGTACACAACTCGGTGATAGATCTTTTAGGCACACGATGTGTATTGTCACGCTCGACCTGCGGTATCGAGTGACAATCTACACACCTAGTGCCTAAAAAAGCATTTATCCCTCGATTTGAATGGGGCTTCGTAATTTCGCTATGCGTAATTTCTAGGATGCACACCTTTCATAATAATTTCACTTTAACTAAGTTTACGGATGGCTCGGCGTGTTAAAACGCTCTTTATGGGCAATGAATTACACAGACTAATTATTAGACGATGCGAGAGAAAAAAAATTAACTCCTAAGTTACCGACACCGTTCCGGCGCCCGGCTCGCATTGCGGCCCTCCGCTTCGCTCCGGGGCAATGGGCCGGATCGCTCGGCGTGTTAAAACGCTTTTTAAGTGCAATGAAAATTGGTATCCATTTCGTAAAAAGAAATGAATTGTCCGTGTAGTGTCAATAACTATTTACGTTGACGTAAGACGTGAAATAGTAATTTCTGCAGCTAGTTGCGAAAAGTGGTAGTTTGTGTCACTAGATGTAATGTTATCAAACGTGCGAAGCGAGCGAAGCATGTGACAAAAACTACCACTTTCACAACGTGTTGCATACAACGTTTTCTGCAACCAGCTGCGAAAAATGAACTTTTGAAAATTGTTACACTGCGATTATATATCTCAATAGCCGAATGGTTAGAGGTGTTGCTCGATAAGCATTGGGTTTTGGTGTCCATTTCACCACTAGTGACGAAAAGCATATATGAAAATCCATTTCACCAAAAATAGATAAAAAAATAGCTAAAATAAACAATTAATTTTGCTTATGACAAGAAATAAATCTGCTGACAAAAGTAGAATAAATTTGTTGTTGCAAATCAATAGAATTGCTGTTAAAAAATAGCTAAAATAAACAATTAATTTTGCTGATGACGAATAAATAAATTTGTTGACAAAAGTATTAACTTTGCTGATAGAAATAAATAAATTTGCTGCTAAAAAATAGCTAAAAAAATATTTAATTTTGCAGATTGCAAAAAAATAAATGTGCTGACAAAATAAGATTAAATTTGCTGCTTCAAAAAAATAAATTTGCAGACGAAGAATTAAATTTGGTCACAATAGCAATAATTTGCTGAACTAAAAGAATAAATTTGCTGATAAAAAAAATAATTTTGCTGCAAAAAAAGAATAATTTTGCTGACAAAAAAAGATTTCCCATTAGTATTTGTCCGCCTTAAATTTTGTTACACAACTTTTCAGGGCAAACAACATGGAATAGATAAAAGTCTTCCAGAACTGAAGGCGTACGGACACAAGGACCTGGGCTACATAGATTCAAAGACTAATAATTTTAACATTTGTTTCAACATGCCATTGATTTCAATATCCTATTGTATGACTATGATCTGCCGCATTAACATGACATCACTTCAATCTTGTGTAAATACAGGTCACATTCGATAATTACATGATTTCAGAGAGGGGAAAAAACTACTACGAAACGATGTCGAATGTAAAGTGGAAAATTGAAATCAGTGTATTCCCTTGCCCCGTATTAAATGTAAAAAAAAAAAAACAAAAAACAAAAAAAAACTTTTTGTAACATACAATTTCCTGATAGACTCATACAATTAACCGAAATTCGAAATTTAATCAATGTATTCCGTCGACATATTCTGTGTAAAACCACTTAAATTATTAAGCAGCTTAAACCTAAACTAAATACTTTTCGAGCATTGGGATGGAGCTCGTCCCAATAAAAATAAAACGAATACAGCCCTTGCGGAATACTTGCTTTTATTCAACATTTCGAATTTTATCGTTAAATAATTTATACATCGAGTCGTACGAAAGTATATACAATGTCCAAAAATGTTCTATATAATGGGATACGGTTTGCTGGACGTGTATTATACATAGAAAATTGTACTGTGGAGTTATATGTTAACTGTGGAGTGGATGGCATTGGAAACTTTAAAACTAATAACTTTGTGCGGTTTGTGGATGAAAACTTTTCAATCGGATTTGACCAGATCGTATTGATTTATGTTTCACTTTATAGCAGCATACATAATACACGCCACACATAAAGCGAGAATATGCGAATGAAGTCTTTATAACTTAAATTCAATTCAGAAATGTTTGCGGAAATTGTTTGCAAATTTGGGCTTTGTTTATATTTTTTCGGTTTTTTTTTAGTTGAACAATGAGATCTTGTGCCTATAAAAAAAATAATGTTCCGAAACTACACACGTCAATGTCGATGCATGCAAAAGTTCAAAAATCATCTCCAAATCATAAACAACCCACATCGTATTGGTGCTAACGGACAATTTGTTAAGGCATGATTTCAACAGAAGTCAATATAACATCCCCCGATTTCGTCGACATTTTTCCATCGGCTCTCAATTCCAGTCGCTTTCCAGTGAAAGGATGAAGAACAAATACAATAGACAGTTTGCGCAAATGACGTATAACTTATAAGTCAAATTATAAATCCGGATAAGTAAGTCAGTTGTAGGTCAGGTGGTTATATAAGTTAGGTCAGCCCAAGAACTTGAAGATTTTGATGGATGTTACATGATTTTGTGGGTTTTCTTCTAAATTTTCCATCAGAAGATGGCAAAACGTTTATTGTAAATTTTCAAAAAACTTGTTCAATTAGAAAATTTACGGCTGTCTCGTGTAACGGACCAGTGGAAACGACTGAAGATGGTTAGACCAAGCTAACCTCTGACCGCCACTGGATCCGGAGGTCGAAACAGGATTTTTGTCTTTTTATTCGCTTCACGCGAGCCATGGGAAAGGGAGGAGTATTTTTGCTCTGTTTGTTTTGCATCACTTGATCAAGAGAAGTAATTTTGCATATTAGATGGCGCCACCCCTGGAATTAGTATATTTTCCAGGTAAAATAAAGTTTTGTACCTTTGGCATGTTATATACTATAACCACCTGACTTATAACGTGTAACTGACTTACTTATAACTTATAAATTCGCATTTATAATTTGACTTATTCGTTATTCGTCATTTGTGCAAATTCTCTAATATTTCTCGTTCGGTCGTAACCGTAACGGCACTGGATAAACGTACATATACGTATATACGTATGTATACGGAAGACATTGATATATGTATTAAGGCTGAACCGGTTCATTACATTTTAGAGTTTTGTATGACGATGGACGATACGGGTACAAGGTTTTAAAATACATTGAATTTATGGTGTGGTACACGGAAATAAATTTTGCAGTAAGGGGATGAAATATGTCAACCGCTTGTACCGATAACGTTTTATAAATCATTTTTTATCTTCCGGTATGATTAATTCATTTTTACTACTTTTGTGGTCTAATATACGGCTTTATGGCGTATGTCGTGTTCATACGAACGGAAAAATTACCGCATGACGAACTTTAAATACGGATTCAATGTTATGTATCGACAGAACACCTTGCAAACAAATCAATTCCATAATTTGGGCAATTAAGCAATTAAATCGCTTGACTGTTAAGTTAAGGGTCTTACGTCAGAAAAGGGAGTTAAGATGCCAATAGGTTTGTTCCAAGGCTGTATGAATTGTCAAATTTGATCCATAGAACCATAACCTCAAAAATATTTGTGTGTAAATCTCGTAGGCGACGTTGCCATATTTGTATGAAACATCACGTAGGCGATGTTGCTATGGATCAAATCATCGTGGTTCGGGTTGTCAAAGTTCGTGTTTACAGCTATTTGGAACAAACCTATTGCCGTTAGACGTTCATCCACTTCCTGTGGTATTATCTCCTAACTTATGCCTTCGATTGCAATGTTACTGTCGGTTTTTAAACTAATTCGTATTTTATGGCCTAAATAAATAGAATGGAGTTTTGAAGTTAAAATAAAAGAAAGTTCTTTGATAACTTAATCACCCAAGCGACCTGACCCAGTCGTAAGGTGGCACTTAGTTTATCAAATACGCAGCATTCAGCTGACATCATATTTGGTACGCATTTTCGGCTGTTTTGTTATGAATAAGCAAGGGGAATTTTCGATGTCGTTTAAGACACACTACCAAACAAGGTCAAAGTTCACTGAAAACAAATCTCTGTTTTCGCTGAAACTGAAACTCGAACGGAATTGATAAAATATACTTCTTGGCATTCGTCTTTTCGTATTCGTTTCTTCTAAAACGAATGATGTTGTGCTGACAAGAGTGTTATCACGCTAAATAAATAGAAAAACGTCTGACTGTAGAGACTTAGTTTATTACCGCGCTTTGTCAACGTCTAACGTATAATTAAAATGAAAATTCAGATATTTATTTTCGGTTTGTTTGTTGTAACATCACCAGCGCATGATGAAAGTGAAAATGAAACCAAACCAACGTATTTCCATCGTCAAAATGATGTTACTGATGACACACATATACTTAAAGGGTATACGATGTCCTCAGAAAACAGTACAACTGTACGAATAAACGAACATCATCATCATCACTTCACGCACCATATCGAATGGCATCGAAGACATACAATACCATTACCCAACATTCCGGCCAGGGACAGTACCGAACGACAGCATCATTTTACGCACAATCCCGAATGGCATAGACGACATGGATTACCTTTGCCTAACGAAAGGAAACATAGTGAAGCTGAAGGTGATAACGAGCGACATCATCACTTTAGACATAATCCAGAATGGCACCGAAGGCATGGCCTGCCGCTGCCTGACGACGAGACTAATAATGAAGGAAATGACGCTACGCCAGATTTTACAAATATAAGAACGACAAGAAGAACGCCAATAAGAAGAACAACAACAAGGAGTACTACGAGTACACCAAGTACAACAACAAGGAGGACTCCACCAAGTACAACAACAAGGAGAACTCCACCAATTACAACAACAAGTAGAACTACGGCTCCACCAATTACAACAAGGCGAACTACGGCTCCGCCAATTACAACAACCAAATGGACTTCGACCACAGAAGAACCAGAGTATTCTAGGGAAATGTAAGTTAATTGTTCTAGAGCCACACTATTTTATGAGTAATTTATTGAATATCGGATAGATATGATACAAGACGTCAAGTGGAATACGATGACATCGAAACATTTCTTAACCGAGTGGAACCATAATTCGCTTGCCTGTAAGGCATGGGTCTTAGAGCAGAAAATACACCGCAGGTAATGCGAACACTCTGATTAAAAATGTATGGAAATGTGATTAAAAACGTTAAAAGTAACACTGTGCATTTGACAACACGATAACTTGAGTAAATATCACGATTTTTGAAGAAGAATGGAATTGCTGAAGGTAGGTTCCAAGATAGATTATATTGGTCTACCGATTTAGCTATTGTTGCTACCAGGATGGATCCAGAAAATCTTCTGACCTAGGCGATTCGAAGTTTATAAAGCTCTGACCCTCTGAATTCAATATTATAATCTATTCAGAAATTCAGCCAGTCAAGGGATCTGACCCACCCAACAGGTGGGGCCTAGTATTGTTGGAAAAGCAAATTCAAACAACAGATCTCGAAATCAATAAAGTTAAGTCGAATTAGTCGAACGTGATTTTAACTGAATAGCAGCGAGTAAACCCACCACAATCAGTTGTTACTGCCCCTTAGAGGGTAAGATCTTCAATTGGAAACTTTTTTTTATATAAAATTAAAATCCCAAGTTTTTCTAATGTAAAATTCAATTGAAGATATTCGATTCAAATTCAAATTCTATTCAAATCATTCAAATCCTACATTAGATATACGTTCGTTCGCTCTTGACACATTATATTTTACTCAATTGACATATTACATAACGCACCCATTGGGATAAAAATTGTTTATTTATCAGCCAAAATATACCGAAACAAAATTTTACATATAAGCAGCTTTGGAAGATGTTTTTCTGTGTATATATATATACAACACAGACACTTTAGAGAGAGGAAAAAAAAGGAACGCCACCGGAAACTTTTCTTTTTTATTCGAAAAACCAAATTATCAGGAATTTATTTTTTTTTTTCGTCTTCTCTTATCACCTATGGGGATATTCGAGATGATTTTAAAAGAAGGAAGAATAAAAAAAGCGAAGAAAAGAATGAAACGTTTTTCCTCCATCAAAATAATTTCGATGTTTCCAAACACTTCCTCAGCATTTTGTTTTGAATAATTTAAAATTTGTACTGTTGTCAGGAAAAGATGATAGGGAGACAGGTTATCAGGGAATAAGATATTAAAATTTGAAGTCTAACGAGCCACTGTTGAGAAAAAGTAAAAAGTGAAAGGTTTTGATGGAAATGGTCGATAGCCTTCAACCTAAAACGAAAAGGGAAAAAATATTTTTTTTGTAGATTCTGGTGTCCTTAACATTTTGTGGAATCTGCTCGTGCCTGCGGAACATCGGCATTATGATTTGTGTTGGATTTTTTTAATACAAAAATTTGAATACATTTCTTTACATACACCAATTTTCGCGCAGATACAACCACTTTTGAGTCCTTTCCTAATAATATTTTCCGGTCGCTGACTAGAGAATCAAGAAATGGATGACAAATCCGTGGAAACAGCCCTGGATTGTAGAATGAATTATAATAGGATTCCTATTTTTCAATTTTGAAAAAGAGGACATTTCGGCATAAAAAAAGAGGACAAAAAGAGGACGCCTTGACATTCAAAAAAGAGGACGAAAAGTGAATTTCTGACACGGAATTACAGCACCTGTACATGCTCTTTGTGCAACTATTGTGTAATTTACACCAGTTCATGCTAAAAACAAAAAATTCTGCGTACAATATGCATTGAAATCTTCCTGATATTCTTTTGGATCTCAGTGATAACATCCACTCCATATTACCTGAATACAGACTTCGTTTTACATTATCCTTGCGTGATCTTTGGTATCTCACACAACGCTACGCTGTTCTTGTAGAATGACTAACTTTTATTTTAATGTATGAAAAAATGAGGTGGTAAAGAATGCGAGCGAAGCGAGCGAAATTTTTTTTTTTGTGATGAAGATTTCGTTCAGAGATTCTCTGACAGAGAAGATTATTAGTTAAATCCGCGCAACGAAAATTTTTCGTTCTTTAGGTATGAGCTGCATCAAATTTACTTAAATAAGAAGAAGAGCTGAAAAAAGAGGACAAAGACGACGTCTTCTAACAAAAGTGATGTTCTTAGAATTTTTGTAAAAAAGAAGAACGAGATGAAAAAAGAGGACATGTCATCTATAAAGAGGACGAATGGGAACCCTAATTATTATCCATGCGCCAGAAGATAGGTGTCTGTGTCTAAACAGTGTTAACGAATGGGAAAGGCCAAATAATTCGAACTGGCCGTGAGGGCAATGTCAATGAATAAACTGAGCGAAAATTTTAAAATGGCGCCTAAAATCAAATTGATAATTAATTGATTAACTGCAGTTAATATAAACTGATCAAAAATGCATCTCGCGGAAGACTGCATAGAAAAAACGTAAAATACCGGTGTATACGTACAGGATGAGTTCGATTTACGTGTGAGAGGGAAATACTACGTGTAGTAAGTACAATGTACACGGAGTTGGATGAAATGGTTTTGTATAAGATCGTTCATGGTAAAATCGAAACTAATCTATCGTCACGGCTGTGTGTTATCTCAACCGCAACGACTCACCCATCAGAATGCTCATTACCTATTCTACCTACCAACACCCGCGTCGAATATTCAACTTAACTCTCCACTCCACCGTATGCAGAACCATCACAATGTCTATTTCAAGAGTCTGGATATTTTTAATTTGCCGTTTAATCAATTCAAGGCGGCTGTAAAGAGTGCGTATCAGTTCTAGAGAGTGACTGATGCCTCTAGTGATGGGGTTTTTATCCTGTATTTTTGAAATTTTTGCTTTGTATTTTCTCCTTTGCATTTATTTGAACTTTTTTCTGATGTTAATTTAATTTTTTTAATTATGCTCTCTCGATCATTGTATAATTGGACGATAGCCTGTACGTTCCTGATAAATAAACACAAACATAAGTACAATGTACACTTACGTGTCGTAAAATGTTACCCGTGCAATTAACGAATGATTGAACCAATTGGTCCATCAGTTGAACGACAACAAAATCAATGGTTTACTCATAAGAGTAACCAACTTCACTGCTATGGCATTCTGTTGATATATACCAGAGTTAAGTTATATCAACCGATCGGCCATCGGCCAACGACTTGGAAAACCACTAAAATGTTATGCCTTATGTTTGTGAACAGTACAAATCGGCATCCCTTTGATGATTTATTCTGATAAAATATGTCAACCAATTGGGGATTTTAAAAATAGTTGCGTTCCTTTCTACTTGACACTTTGATTGGTACAACTTTTCGTCACGACGATCTAGTGTCAGCACTTTCTTTGTGAAATATGGCACTTTGACTGGTGCAATTATTTACCACTACGTGTCGCGCTCTTCGTTGCAATTCGCCAATCGAAAGTTAGCATTGATCATAACCAAGTGTCAGAGTTAATATTTAGCACAAGGTTGATCAATTCTTGTTCCAAATTCCTTCTATGATTTTGATGACATTTGAAATAAATATATTTGCCACTGGTAGGTACCATTGAATGTTTCATAATTTTTCTTTTTTGTTTGATAGAAAAACAATAACACCCGACGAACAATGCGAATTAATTCCATATCGTAGAGATCTACACGAGGTAACACATATTACGGTATGACAATTGATTTTTCTTATTGAAATACACGATATGCTTATGCTGGAATTTTCTCACCTAAATAACAATTTATTAATAAGCTATGTAGCACCATGGTTATATTGTTACATAAATGATGTATTGTGTAAAAGATTACTCTATTGTCTTTTGCATAACTTTTAATTTAGATATATACAGCGTTCACTGCTGGAATTACATTCGTTTTTACTTTGTTCAGAAAAATCATTGAGCCATGCCGGCTCAAGTGGCAAATATCAGTTCAAGTTTTAAACTTTTTTCTTTCTTTGATTAACTGTAGATCTGCAAACAAATATTTTGTTACAAAATTCATTCCTAATTAGGTTAGAACATCCAGACAAGCTGTTTTATATCTGCCTCATATCGAAACTACGACTTTTAAGAGATGCTAATATGACGACTGGTGGAGAGAAAATGCATTGAATTCTCTATCAAAAAACCAGCTGTTATGCGACATATTCCCTCTATCCGTCGAAACGACGTCCCAGTCGTCATCTCTCTGTTTTTAATCGATTTTACTTTTCACATTTAAGTAGAAAATGAAAAATGTTCCACGCTCACACATACGTGTACATGAAATGGAAACTTTCCGTTGGAGAAAGAGAAACATTAAAAAACCGGGATTAGAAGTAAATTGTCACCCGAACGAAGTGAGTGCTTAAAAGCAACCGTCCCCAACAGATGCGTATGCTACACAATTTTTCACGCTGAGAGCCTAAATTACGAGAAAAATCAACGCACTGCTCCTAGCATGAACACTACTTTGACAAATGTCCAATTTGGTGGCTTTTGTGATGAGAGCTACCGCTTAAGATTGATTGTATTGTGTGTTTTAACTTATACAACGAAAACAAGTCATCTATCTTTACGAAAAAATCGCAGTGCCTACTGTGACTTCATCAGCCTCCAAATATTTCTTATGTTCATGCTAGGAGCAGTGCGTTGGAAAAATGCTGAAATTTATGCCTAAGACATGAAAACAACTGTTACATGTTTTCGAGCTTAAAGTAAATTTACTACGAAATGGCAGATCCATATTTTCGATCACCACACGATTTTAAGACATTCTGTCGATGGAAAATGTTCTTAAAGAAGTTTGTTTGAACTTCCCGGTAGCTTATCGCAGTCCTACAAGCGGACTCAGTCAAATGAGTGGCTGACAAAATGTGGTGCAGTGCGGGGGTGTTTTTATGATAACAAAATTAATTTTATTAAAAAAAACTACGTCAATCAAGGAATCAAGTTCTGCGTTGAAAAGGTTGAAAGAGCCGTACCAAATTCTATGAATCGCATGAAAAGTAAACCAAAAAGAACAGTCGAACAAAGCAAGTGAAAAATATCGATCCGTTACTTTATCCAGACACCCCTAATGGGTATTTTCTTCACGAAGTTTTTAATTTTCCTTTCATTCAATATTCTATCTCAGCTTCAATGACACCGGTTAACCTTTTCCTTTTCGTACATATACGTGCCTTAATATGCTTTCCCGCTGCCACAAATGAATTAAATATTTTTTTTTTTATTTTCATTAAAAAGTGTATTTTGCAACTTTCAACCAATTTTGTTGTATGTTTGACTTTATGCATCAGAGAGAAAAAAAAATGTATCGTCTAGAAACAGGAAACAAACATATAGACGTACGTATATCAGGGTAACACACACACAAAAAAAATGATACACATACGGGAATGTGAAAAACGTAATTAGTAAATTTATCCAGGTGTAAAATTGTTATATCATGCAAATATTCAAATTTATGCAAAATAAAGTAATATCATGTGAATGTAGCATATTGCAGGGATATTATTTTGATGTTGGGTAGGTTTTTGTATGTCTATGTTATTAGTGGAGAGATTTTTTATTTTTCTTCGATATAACCATGTGTTTGTAGTGTGTATAAAACGCTGGTCGAACGTAAAATTAAATTTTGAATATTTGAGCGTTGTTGTGTAGGGGGACCAGAGCATGCTTTCATGTATACAATATTCAGAATTCCAGATAAATGTGTGTATATCCACTAAAAATGGTATTTTTTTTGA